>NW_015176059.1:43596-108069 GCF_001447785.1 Gekko japonicus | reverse complement strand
CAATGTAATCCTATACATGGAAGCTGGATGCTAGTTGGGTGAAAAGCTGGCTCTGTGTTCTGGTGAGACACACAAAGTTTGTTTAGATTAGTTAGTTTCATTATAGACCTCCAAAACCAGGACGCTTAGTGCATCAAAAGCAGAGAACTGGGAGATTAGGGGTTAATGCCTCACTTTAAAGCACAGTTTGATTGACAAGCTGCTGTCTGCGTGCACTACCCTTTCTCTCTGATTGGTCAGCGCCAGCTGAGGAGAGCTTTAAAAAGTCTTGTCAGTCTTGCCAGAGGAATCAGTCATTGTTTGAGCTTTGACTTGGCAGTAGCCAGTGAAGAGGAGTGTGTGTGTTGGTCTGAGGGAAACAGACATGTTCACTTGGGAAGTGAAAGGACACAACTCCTTACCCCTACTGCGTACCATCACATTTGAGAAAAAGTTCAGAAGTCAGAACTTAAAGTCTAAATGTCAGCCCTAGCTGAATTCTTTTTATTCACAATCTCCAGAACTGGGGTTTAGGTTTGACAGAAGAGACTGGACAGTAGGCTGAAACTGCCAGTCTATTCAAACAGAAAAGGATTATTGCTCCTAGAAAGAGGGGTATATTTCTTACCCAGTTATTCAGTGGGTTCAACTCAGAAGGGACCCCTGGTTTGTGTGAAAAGAGAGTAAAAAAGGGAAAGTTGTAATCCCATAACAAAATTTACCTCAGCTTCTCATCCCTTGCCTACTCCTAACCCAACTCTGCCTGTTCAATAAAATCAATAAGTGCCATTTCCAAAGGGATAAGCTACAATAAAATTCTGGCCTGGGCAAAAGCCAAATAACTTCTCTGTCACGGGGTGGGACATGCAGAAAGTTATAATTCTATTATCAAAACACACTACTAAGGGGCTGCTCAGTCAGAGCAGGGAGTGGTGTTTGGGTGGGGAAATCTGTCTCACAGTGAAGAAGAAGCAGGGGTCCATCATAGGTGTGTTCAGGATCATTACTGGTTTCAGTGGGAAATACATTTACACCTATAGGTTCCACCCACCCATCCAATTAGGGTGAACTATTCAAGGATTTTGCTACTCACCCAAATGATTCTTCCTGTCAAACTGCAGACAAGGAGGAGAAAGAGATTGCCCCCCCCCAGTCGGAATAACGAGATGGACAACAGTTTGGATCCAACAAGGGCCATTTTATTAACTATATAACAGTTTATTAACCAAAAAACAGCAAGGGAGCATTTTCTAAGTAGCAGAACAGACAAGGCAGGTGTCAGGATGACCAGCCTCCTTGTCTAATATGTGGGTGAGCCACCAACCCCAGTCTTGAGCCATTAATCTGGCTTGCGACCAGCAGCCTAGCCACTGGTAGCCTCCCAGGAGCGCCTACCCCTGAAACCATACAGCTTGCAGAGAGGAGCTTACCCAAGAGGTTCCCAGAGGGAATCATCATTCACCGCTCTGGGCCTTAATAACCCGCAGGCCGTTCTTGAAGACCCTCCAGTTCCCATAACAAGGAATGGCTTAAGGTGCTCACCATTTTCCACTTCCTTATCCCTGCACTATTCTGCCAAAGTGACCAACCTATTTAATGGCCACGCCCCAACCCGTCATTCCACTGCCCCAGTGTAAGGTAGGAAAAAACACCACCACCTTCTTGCCAATCTTAGGTGATGGTGAAAAATTCCTACCTGGCCCCCTTGGGCGACCAGCCTCCACCTACACTAGAAACAGGGTGGGGCCGTAGCCGCCGATCCGATCCCGGTGGCCAAAAGGTCGCCCGAGCAATTGCTTTGTTGCTATGGCTGCTGTTGTTGCTGCCACCGCCACAAAATTGACAAACTCGCCGTCCAGGTCCCGGGAGGCAATGGCAGCACCTCGTCCCCACGTCCTGTTCCTAGCGAGCACGAGGCAACAACTGCCTTGGGCGGGAGCGGAGCTGAGCCTATCTAGGCTGGCTCCTCCCTGCCCACGTCCCAGCGTGCTGCGCTGCAACACCGTTGCTGCCCGCCTTCCTCCGCGGCAGCAAACCAGCCCTCGGCCACCATTGCCTTCGGCGAGCGACCAGGAGCTCCCATTCTAATGCTTCATAAAAAGCTATCTCCTCACTTTTGCCCCTATACCTCTTGCCACTGCTACCCCAGGAAATGGAAACTGAAGGCAGAGTGCAGGCACAGACACCACATCATCACCAGAAACATGGACCAACCTGACCTAGATGACTCATATCCCAAACGCATTTGGATAAATTACTCTTCCAAGTTCACTAACTGGTTGGGTTTTTTAAGGAGCAAAAATGGAAGGGAAGGCTCAGACTTCCCAAATGGCTTGAGATCACAATGAAGAGTTTAGACATCCCAAAGTGCAGGGTAGAATCAGCCACATCCATAAAGATCGGACTTTCCCCGGTGTCGAAAAACTCGCAATCAGAGTGGGGTGAGGGGGGAGATGACTGGGGAATGGGATACTGACGAGGCTGTTTGAACATGCAATTTAAATCTACTAGCAGTAAAGCCCGTTGTGAAAGCAATACAATGAGATCTAGAAAGAGGCTCTGGGGCAGTGCTCTGGCTTTGGGCAAACAGTGTTAATTTGCTGTGGTGACCTTAGCAGGGTATAATGACAGAGTCCACTGTTTTTTCCAGAGGAACTGATCTCTGCTACCTGAAGAGCAGTTGTAATTGTGAGTGAGCTGTAGCCCTCACCTGGAGATTGGCAGCAATTGTTACCCAGGACAAAATGGCTGGTTTGGAGGGTGTAGTCTATGGCATTCTACCTGTCTGAGGTCCCACCCCTCTGCAAACCCCACCCTCTCCAGGCTCCACCCCTCAAATCCCCAGGAATTTGTCAGCATGTAGTTGGCAACCCCATCTCCTTCCCAGCTAACCATCAACCTACCATTATCTGCCCCTTTGACTTCAGCTGACTTCTGCCCTCTCTTCTGCAGAGCAGTTGTAATACTGAGTGCTCTCCAGCCCTCACCTGGAGATTGGCAACAATGGTTCCCTATGTGGGACTGACTGGTTTGGAGGGTGGAGTCTATGGCAGTGTACCTGTCTGAGGTCCCACCCCTCCTCAAACCTCACCCTCTTCAGGCTCCATCCCTCAAATCTCCAGGAATTTCCCATCTGGAGTTGGCAACCCTATCAGGACTGGCCCCAATGTGTTTTCTCCCAAAGGCCAAAGTAGGTGACAGGACCAAGCTTAGTTGCCTACCAACAGGCACTGAGGGGAATGTAGGGTTGCCAGCTCTAAGGAGGGAAATACCTGGAGGTTTGGGGGGTGGATTCTGTAGAGGGCAGCATTGGGCGGGGGGGGGGCGGAAGGACTCAGCAGGTATAATGTCATAGGGTCTACCCTCCTAAAGCAGTCATTTTCTCTAGGGGAACTGATCTCTGTCATCTGGAGATCAATTGTAACAGTGGGAGATCTCCAGGTCCCACCTGGAGATTGGCAACCCTAGGGGAAAGTCAGCTGCACAGCAGGGGGTTGAAGAGAATGGTTTGATGGCTGCTGGGCCAAGATTGGCAACAATAGTTCCCCAGGAGCCCCATCGTAAATGCACCAAACAATTCCTCAAGATTTTCCAAAACACTACTCTGTCAATAAATTGCAACACTTTGAATTAGCACCAAAGCTTTAAGATCTCTCCAGCTGTCACCTGGAGACTGGCAACAGCTTGTCTGGAGTGTGGGCAGTATGGCATTGTATCTGTCTGAGGTCCCCCTCTTCCTCCTCAGACCCCACCCTCAGCAGGCTTCATCCCTAAAATATCCTGGAAGTTGCCAACCTGGAGTTGGCAACCCTATGTCCTTTCCTGGCAACTATCAGCCAACGTTTATCTGCCTGTCAGTCTTAAGTTTTACAACCCCCCACACACAGCCTCTGCCTAGGGAAAGGGCAGCTGACATCATTCTCCTCTCCCCTATGAGGTATGTTATGCAACTGAAAATCCCAACTGCCTTGCGGGGGAGGGGGGGAGTTTGAGGTATGGAATGGAGTGAAGTCCAATCAGCTTCCATATGCAAATGACCTTGGAACGCTGGGCGGGACTGCACAAAGCAGCCAGTCAACCCAGCCAGTGTCTTCTGAGTGGCAGTTCTTCCAGCCAAACACTAAAGGCGGGCATTTTAGAATTTTGGTGCCCACTACTCAATTATAATAAGGGAGAGATGGGATAACAGCAACAGCCTCAGATCAAACAGCTCATCTTATCGCACCCTATATTACCAGCTTTCAGTATGTACTTTGATTTCTGCCCTGCACACTCAAGATACATTGTCATGTGTCCTGTTACTGCTAGTGGCACAAACTACAGGAAAACTAAGCAGCATGAAGGGCTTTTTGCCTCTAAAAGCTGGTACATTGCAACTTGGGGGGAATGGCCACACCAAGAGGATTCTAGACCACCTTTGGACCCCTGTGGTACAATTTCAACATGTATGGAACCTGAATATCCTGGTTTTGTTTGAGATCAACACAGAGGCACAGAGCAACAGTTATGCTTCTCTGATACAGACTAGGCCACATGGGTAAGCTGAGCAAAGAGTGTTGTTGTTGTTCAGTTGCACAGTTGAGTCCGACTCTTTGTGACCCCATGGACCAGGTCACACCAGGCCCTCCTGTTCTCTGTTGTCCTCTGGAGCAGACTCAAATGTGGGCATTTCCCACTATTCTAATTCCCAGTCAGAGATACTCACAGAAGAATACACAACTCAGGACCAAACTATGTGTGATGCTCAGCTGCATATCATTTTATTCTAGTAAAAGGGAAGGAAAAACAGTGTGTCTCCCCTTTCAGCTCAGTCCTAGATATAATGTAGTTTAGGAGTAAGCATGGGAGAGATCAGCAATATTCTTCTGCAACTGTTGTACTAAAAAGCAGGAAATCACATCTTGCTTATCACAAATTTCTACCAAACCTTTATCCAAATTGGTCCTTATTTTCAATCACAACAGTTAGTGAATTAGAAAAAAATCTAGCACTCACATGCTTATTGACGTTATTAAAGCTTTTGTATCTCTGTGTTTGTGTATTTCAAAGCCTCTTTCTCAGATATACTAAGCTGGATTCAACCTAGAATAAATGGATAAATGCAACTGTGGCAGTATACAACAGAGATCTGAAGTTGGCCTTTGATCTCCAGCTATAAAAGTTCTGGAGAGCAGAAATGGAAATAGGGATGAGGAGAAAAAATAAGTGGCAGCTTTTAATAAAGAGCAACAAACTGTTCCCAAAAAGCAGGTTAAAAATAATAGTGGTGCTCACTTGTAAGCTAGACCAGCTGTCCACAAATGAAGTTTGCTTAGAGAACAAAAGCCGGCAGAGTAAAGTAATTCTGAGAAATCAATCCAGAGTGCTCCCTTGCTTGCTTTTGCTGCCATGTAAACTGCTGTGAGTTCAATAGCCAGCCCATATCCTTATGCCTATAGCCTTGAGGGCCTTTCTTAGAAGTCATCATGTTTAATGGACGGAGGGGTGTTAATGACTGAACAAATACATATTCTAATAATTAGTGCCTATATTCCAGTTGTTACAAGAGGTTAGACTAAGTCACCTCTTTTCTTAGACTAAGTCACCTCTTTTCTTAGAAGTGCTAATTCCGTACTTTTCAGGGGCTCCTTCTGTGTTCTTCTTCATTTGGTGCTGTTAAGTATCATTAAGGGGCAACCACACTGAAGGTACATAACACAGGTACATCACATATTGCAATGTGGTGAAAGGATCCTATTGGCTCTTCTTTTTACCATGTGAGTGAGGGATTTACGCTAAAGACATTGGTCTCTCTTTTTTTAAGCCCCCGGAGGGGATTTTTTTATTGTATTTTTTTAAAACACTACAAACTACAACAGAAAATAAGGAAGGGAACTACATTTAAGGGATAAAGAAAGATACCCACTACTGACTAAAAACCCAAGAGAGGAGCTCATCTCACCAGCTTAGACATACATTTAGTCTTACTCCCGTTAATCTTGCTATCACCTGAGTCAAATTTAGCATTCACTTTTTCAAGTCTTACATTTAAAGTTTAACTGTCAAAAAGAAATACCCCAAAGCATCTCATTTCAACATGTTTTTTAAAGGCACAGTTCAGAGTCCCTTCAGCCTTTACTTCTCCTTGCCTAATCTCTTCCGAAGCTTATAAGGACTTTTAGGGGCTGCCTCCCCTTTCTCTGAAAGAGAGTACTCCCTGGAAGATTCCGAGTTCAGCTCGCCATTGGACTTACTGTCCATCCCTTTTTTTCCTGCTTCCCCTGGCCCACCCAACTGGAATCTTAAAAATTCCCATGCTTTCTGAAGAGAGTCAATCTTTTCTTTTTTAACCTTGATTTTGAAGGTTACGTCTTCTGGGGTTAACCATCTATATCCAATTGCATTTGTCTGTAGAAAAAGAATTAGTTCTTTATATTTTTTTCTCCTTTGTCTTATCTCAAATGGAATGTCTTTCAATGTTCTGATGGTATTCTCCCCCTTTCAGGGGTGCTCCAGATACTGCTTTCAGGATTGCATCCCTCACATGCCTCTTCGAGAATCTTACCACAATTTCCCTAGGCAGATTATTTTTCTTTATGTATCCTGAATATGACCTATAGGCCACATCCATTTTGTTTAACAGGAATTCCGCCTTCATATCTGTCACTGGGGCCAATATTTCACTCATTAGTTCCTTCAGATTCTCTCCCTTAGTCTCTGGCAAGCCCTGAAAGCGAAGAATCATATTAGCCTTTTCCATTTGTAATTGTAGCAGCTGATCCTCCGTAGAAACTTGCTTCTTTTCCGGCTTTTGAACTTTCTTTTTCACCTTTTGTGCAGTGGCGTCCACTTCTTTCACCTTCTCAGCTGTTTCATTCATCATTTTAAGTGTCTCGCTTATCTGTGTTTGCTGCGTGATGATACACTGAGTCATTTTTGACATCTGCTCCTTGAGATTATTCATCTGGTCCAGTAGGGGGCACATGGATTCTGCCAAAGTCTTTGCCAGCTTGTTGGTTCCTTCCAGTTTGGGGCTCTCCATTAGTTTCGGTTTAAAAGGTTTCTCTTTCTCCGTCCTCTTCCCCGCCATCTTTCTCGATTGTTTACTTTGACAAATATTTTGAAAGTCTCTTAATATGTGCCCAAATGCTTAAACTCGCCTTGGTGAGCATTTCCTAACAGGTATGCATGCTTTCTCTTCTGCTCCCCCCCCCTTGATTCACTCAAACGTTCATGCGGTTGGGAGGCGTCCCTCCCCCGCCTGCCTCGCTTTCCGTTTTACAGAATGGGGTAGGGAGCTTTCTTTTCTCTTTCACCGCCACTTATGTTAGACTCACGTTCATAGTTGGTCCTCAGACTCCTTTTTAAAAAATCATTTCTGCCGCTCGACCTCCTATGCTTTCCCCGGTCGGCATCACTTGAGTCGATTCGGCCTCGCGGCTCAAAGGACCTTTGGGACAGAGAGGTGCCTCAATTCCCCGGCATTCTGCCGGTGAACCTCTCATAAGTCCCATGGCCAGAGCCCCTTCAGCCGGGTCCCTGGGGGGGGTGATGAACCTATGCACCCCCTCCTTCAGCCGGAGCGCAGCTTCACCCCCGGGAGATCCGGGAGGTGAGTCTGCTAATGTGCTACCATAAACTGGAAGTTGCTAAAGACATGCCACTAGATCCCAACCAGAAGCTGACCTATCTTTAGCCTTTATGCCACTCCCTCCCCTTCCTTTTATCTCACTGCTGCGACCAGAGGCCACTAATAGAATTGCAGTCTGTCAGCCAGAGAAAGACTTGCACTGCAAATACCATAGTTTCAGGTGGGCAGCTGTATTGATCTGCAGTGGAACAGCTAAATACTGATGAAGGGAGCTTTCATTCTTGAAAGCTTGTACTCTGGAAATCTTGTTGGTCTCTAAGGTGCTACTGGACTCAAATCTAGCATTGCAAGTATCAGAAGCCTCTACCTCTCTCCACCTGCACATGGAAGGAAGGACCAAAAACCTGGAAATCTCACTGGCTACAGATATTCCTAACTATGCAAGCTTCCTGTACCACGGTACACATGATCCAAAAGCATGGGACTTTGTTTCTCAGGCTTCAACTGACGTCTGGCCACAGCTGCCCTCCCTCCCCAGGGGCACTGCCTTTACTCAGCAGTCCTGCACAAACCTGCTCGCTGAAGCTATAGTGTTCATTGCCGGCGGTCCTGATGGAGGCTGTCCCACCAGTGGGGTGCACAGCTATTGCGGTTGCAGCTTTCCTCGTGGCTCCAGCGACTTTCCCCACAACTCAGGAAGTCCGTTCTCTGCGCTTGCGCAGAGTAAGCAGTTTTGCTTTTGAGGGGATTTAAGTATCCCTGTATACTTTAAAAAACATTTTAGATTTTTCTGCAAACATGGGGACTGCCCCAAGTTTGCTGAAACAGCTGTTTACCCTCCATGTGACCCAGATCCATGGAAATAAGTATCCGCACCCACAGGGGACCCTTGGCTATTAGTATATAGATTTTTAAAAGCTGTTTTAATGGTTTTCACTGTTTGCTGCCATAGGACCCTAAGTTGAGTGGAAAGGCAGCATAAAAATATTCTAAATAAATAAAATAAAGCAAAGTAGAAAATTCTTGAACAAATAATTGGGTAAAGTGTAATTTTATCACCACAAATATAAACAGGAGTACACCTAGACCTGAAGCCTCCTATCAAGAGCTATACTGAATTGGCACTAGAAAGTGAACCTTATCCCGCTAAGAAACTGAAGATCAGTGGCTCCTTGTATGGCAAGCTGGGAGGGACAATACAATGCAAAGGCCATAACATTATTTCAAAACTATTCATTAATACTATTCTGACACTAGGAAAAGCAAGATTGCTGGACGCATGGACAAGGCTTGTTTTATTTATTTATTTATTTGATACCCTGTGTTTCTCCCCTGTGGGGACCCACAGTGGCTTATACCATTCTCCTTTCCTCTATTTTATCCTCACAACAACCCTGAGAGACTGTGACAGGTCAACATCACCCAGCGAGTTTCCATGGCATGAGTGGAGATTTAAACCTGTCTCCCCCAAATACTAGTTCACCACTCTTAACCACTAGACCACACTGACTGTCATTGGGACACTGTGGCATTCTCTGTTGTTCAAAGAAGTTGGTGATGCCCCTTTACTCCTGGCCTTCCTGAGACCTCTGACAACTATTCTGTTCTGAAGGGTTTCTATCATCATCATCTTGGTGTTATTTGAATCTGACCTCTGATCTGTTTTATTCTTAATTGCTGATTTTGCTATTAGTTGCTGATTTGGTTAGTTGTTAAATAGATAGCATTAATGAAATCACTGCTGTTTTACCCGCTTTCATAATGCTCTGTATTTGTATTCTTAATTTTTATGCTATAAACTGCCTTGGGTACTATTGCAGCTTTAGAAAGGTGGACTTTCTAATATATCTTCCAGTTAGTTGTCACCTAGTGGTTATTATGCAGATAGCTTTTGTTGCTAGTCAGTCTAGGCATGCTCCTGGGAAAGGCAGGGTTAGTTCAAGCCTTTTCTAAGATGGATGCCTAAAACTTTGTGTGCTATAGCTCAAATAAATGGGATTTATACTTTCGACTTGCTGGTGAGGAGGGCCCCAAACTTTTTACAGACTGGAAATAACTTATATAAAACGATAATTGTTCCATTTCATGTATTATTTGTGCATAAGAGAAAGAGAGAATATTCCTTAATAATATCTAATTCTCAATGGGAGATTTTGTACTATGTGCTTGAATTTTCCCTGAGGGTAGACCAGGCAGCAAAAATTAATAAAAATTTGGCACAAAATGAAATTGTGCTGTTCTTTAGTCAAAATGGAAATGTGTTTTTATTAGCATTTTATTTCATTGTTATTGTATAAAGCTTTTGGATATCTAAAGGGAAAGGTTCCTAGGAAAGAGCTTGTTCCTTTGAAAGCTGTGTGGGGAATCAGTGCAGGCCAGTACTCTTTTTGTCGGTGTTGGGGGGCAGGTGTTCTTCTCATTCACAACTCTTATTCATTAGGGACTTTTCTGTTCATTTTCCTGGAAGAAACTTCTAGGAAAACCGAACCTGGCTTCTCTGTTGATTATGGCACTAAATGCATTGTTGCTTATATAATGGCATTTCCCCCTTACTGGATCGGTAACCAGGTTTGATTCTAGTCAAACAAACTTGTCGGGTGAAAAATATGACTACTCATATTACCTGAATTATGTTGTTTGCAAAACCCATCATACTCAAGAAGAAAACCTAAGGAAAAATAGTGAAACTGGTATATTAGAAAGATGAATTAATAGTAGTAACTTTGATGCAGAGACTGTTGTGCAAACATTGTGGTTAGTCCTAATTTCTAATTAAGCAAGAGGCACTAGATGAGTCACATGTTCTCAGACATGCATCTGGTCCTATTGATCCAGATCCACATTGCTTGGATTCCTTGTCCATAATGAGATTTTTCCCCGTGAAGGCTGATCTATGGATTCACTCTCCTTTATTATGTATGCAATAAGAGTAGTCCTACATCTGCAGAGCATTATAAGTGTACAAGTCTAAATTTGGTAATGATCCTTCAATTTTTGCAAATAACAAACTCACAATGCCCATTTTCTCTCAAGATAAAGCACCCCGTAATGTTGCATTGATTTGATCATAAGTCAAAGTAACCAGTATTTTGAATAATTTCGCTTCTGTGAAATTGGTGACACTCAGCATAGCATCTGGCCAGGTAGCCCTCATTCACACATATTTAAAACTTACTGGATTGCTAGTGTTATATATCCCCTAAGATCATGCATCCTTTTAAATTGCCTCCATTTCCAGTCTATGTGCTTCTTATGCGCCTGTACACTCAGTAGCATTCATCATGCTGGGGCACTTGGAATATACTGTACTAAACTAAAATTTCCAGGCAACAATGCAAGAATTTGGAGACTGTTTTTGACCCACTTCATTCCATTCTGATACACAAAGCAGGCAATACTACAGTATTTAACATAAGGCATGCAGCTTTCCTCACCAGCATCCCACCATGATCAGTGTTAGTTTTTTTCCTATCAGGTCGGTTGGATGGATGGTGGGTGATGGACAGGAGAATAGAGAAGTCATGAAAAAATGTATGTACAAAAAACTGGATTACTATAATATAAAACTATTAAAGTGCTCAATAAAAATCTAGAATTTTGTTGATCAAATTTACTGCTTGCTTTTTGTGATCAAATTGTGATTTAAGTAGAGTGATTGCACAACTCTATAACTGAATATTTGTGTGTACAACATCTTTCCTTATATATAAAAAAGTTTTCATGTCCCACTTTCCTCAACATTCCACATGCTCCCACAGCCTTTGGCTCCCTCAGCTGCGATTCTGAAGGTCTGCCAATCCCCTGGCTGCATTTTATTTATTTATTTATTATTTATTTATTTATTTATATATTTAATTTATAGCCCGCCCTCCCCGCCAAAGCGGGCTCAGGGCGGCTTACAGTCAGGCACCAGCCAACACATAAAACATTTAAAACCATTTAAAACATTCTACAAAAATACAATATAAGGTGCTTCAGATGTTCCAATTGATCTTCTATCGAGATGACATATGCTGCTGCTCAGTGTCGTCTGCTCCGCATAGTGCTGATGTTCTTTCTTTCAGGGCCAGGTGATGATGGCACAGTAGTGGCGGCTCCTACTCAAATGCCTGGCAGAAAAGCTCCGTCTTGCAGGCCCTGCGGAACTGCCCTAGGTCCCACAGGGCCTGGATCTCCTCCGGGAGCTCATTCCACCAGGTAGGAGCCGCCACTGAAAAAGCCCTGGCCCTGGTAGTGGCCAGCCTGGCCTCCTTCGGGCCTGGCATTGCCAGAAGGTACCTGGGCCTCCATAGTTAGCGAGGAGTCCAGGAGCACTCCCAAGCTCCTAACCTCCAGCGCTGGCACCAAAGGCACCCCATCGAAGGTTGGGAGAGAGAGCCCCAACCCCAGACCACCCCGACTCAGGCCCAGGACCTCCGTCTTCACCGGGTTTAACTTCAGCCGACTCAGCCAACCATTCACAGCCTGCAATGCCTGGTGCAGATCTTCTGGACTAGAGGCTGACCGACCGCACAACATCAGATAGAGCTGGGTGTCATCTGCATATTAAGGACACCCAAGCCCATACCTCCGGGCAATCTGGGCAAGGGGGCGCATATAGATGTTAAATAACATCAGGGAAAGAACAGCCCCCTGAGGCATCCCACATTCAAGAGGGTGTCTCCAGGACTGCTGCTCCTCTATCGCCACCCTTTGTCCTCGACCACGGAGAAAAGAGGCAAGCCATCGAAGGGCGAGTCCCTGAATCCCCACGTCGGCGAGGCGGTGGGTCAGCAGCTGATGGTCGACCATATCGAACGTGGCCGACAGATCTAGCAACAACAGCGCTGCCACTCCACCTCGATCCAGATGCCATCGGAGGTCGTCAGTAAGAGCGACCAGTACAGTCTCTGTCCCATGCCCCGGGTGGAAGCCAGACTGGAAGGGATCCAGGACGGAAGCATTATCCAGAAAGCTCTGCAGCTGTATCACCACCACTCTCTCAATAAGTTTTCCCAAATAGGTCAAATTGGACACCGGCCGATAGCTGGCAAATTCAGTCGGGTCCAGAGTTGTCTTTTTCAGGAGTAAGACTGGGGGTCTCGAGAAGTGTGACAGAACTGTTAATGACTGAATTGTTCTAAATAATTGGGCTGGGCGTGAGCTCACAAATGCAATCCTCGTTGCATAGAAGCCTCTCTTTGCGGCCTTGACTGCCATCTCATAGGATCTCATAAACGTCCTATAGGATGTTCTTGACGCCTCATCAAAAGCACGCCGCCACCGTCTCTCTAACTGTCTCAGTTCCCGCTTCATCAGCCGTAGCTCCTGGGTATACCAGGGCACAAGCCTAGAGCGGGTGCGGAGAGGGTGCCTGGGAGCAATTTCATCAATGGCTGCGGAGAGTCGGCCATGCCAGTCCTCCACAAGCTCATCTAATGAACGACCAGGGGGCCTTGGATCCCGCAGAGCCATCTGAAGCCGCATTGGGTCCATTTGGCTCCTCGGGTGAGCTAAAATCTGCTCGCCGCCTAAACAGGGTTGGGGTGAGACCTTCAGACGGGCCTTCAGTGCATAGTGGTCCAACCATGGTACTGCTTCCGCAGTAATCCGGTCCCCTGTCACCCCCGCCGCGAAGATCAAATCGAGTGTGTGACCAGCCCGATGCGTGGGAGCTGATACGAACTGAGAGAGTCCCAGTGCTGCCATGGACAACACTAGGTCCATAGCTCGGCTGGAAGCTGCGTCATCGGCATGGACATTGAAATCAGCTATGACTACCAGCCTAGGGTGCTCCAACGTCCAGCCTGATACAGCCTCCAGCAGGGATGGCAGACTACTGGCCGGTGCGTTAGGTGGTCGGTACACCAGCCAGATCGCCAAACTCTCCTCAGCCTCCAGAATCAGGCCGACACACTCCAGGCCCACGATCTCCACAGGTGGGAGCGCCCTGAAGGAGTAAGCCTCCTGAGTGAAGATAGCCACTCCTCCCCCTGCCCCCTTGTCTGTGATTGGTGTAGGAACGAGAACCCCGGTGGGGCAAGCTGGGAGAGAGCCACTGTCTCCCCATCCCGCACCCAGGTCTCGGTCATGCACGCCAGGTCAGCCCGTTGTTCCAGCACGAAGTCCTGAAGTCTGTGGTCTTATTGTTAATAGACAATTGCACAACACAAGACATTGCACAAGACATTGCACAACACCAATGACGGAGGGGGAGTCTCCATCCTGGCCCCTCTGCCAGCAACCCTTGGGATGGGCCACAGGTTGGAAGGGCAACGAGCCACTTTATTTCTCAGTGTCCTTCCCTTACTATACTGCCTGGGCCCACCGCTATACTTCCACCTCCCCATGAGCACCGGAATATTTTGGCCAGGCATTGCCACCTCAGCAAGTCTCCGCGGTAGCTTCAGACTACTGAAAGTTAGCAGATGCTATGCCTGGCAATGGCTGGGTACAGTTTAATATCACAGATGCTAATTAAATAATCCAATCTACTCTGCTATAAACTACACGACATCTACTCCTAACAACCTAATATCCTACACACACACCCTCAGCAGACAAGCCTTCTAACTACTCCCTAGCACCCTTTAGGGCTGTTTCCCCCCCTGTCTCGCCAGTCTGGTCCAGGCTGTTCCGAAACTGGGTCCTGCATCCAACGTCCACCAGCGGCTACCTTGGCCAGCTCCAACCTCAGCATTCTTCCTCACCAGGCCTCGGCACTCCCGATACCCAGGGGGTGGCCCAGCTCCACTGTTTGGACAGCGGGGCCATTCTTTTTCTGCCCAGCCGGTCTGTTCTATCCTCATGTTTCGCACCCCAAACTTGCCACCAGTTCTGCAGTCGGGCCGACACGCCCCACAACTTGCCACCAGTTCTGTCGTCGGGCCGGCGCAGTCCTGCTTCCTCACAGCCCAATGCATTGCCTCGGCCTCTCCCACAGAGCCAGCAGGCAGCGTCTCTCCCTCAGTCTGGAGGGAGCTGGTGAAGGGGATGGACACTCCGCTGAGAGAGCGGCAACCCCTCCATGGGGTAGAAGGAGGCAGAACTAGCAATGCAGCAAGCAGGGGAAGCACTCACCATTGCTGCCCCTCGTGGCCGCTGTCCCTCAGCTGCAAGGCCGGCGCTTCATCAGGGTGATAGCTCAGCAAGCTGCACTGCAGAGAAGGCTGCCCAGTGCCTTTCAAAGGCTCCCCTGCCTTCCTTCAGCAGTGGTGGCAGCCCCAGGGAGGGTCTGGCCTAACGAGCTGCGGCCCCTGGAAAACCAGACTCTCTCCTGAGGAAGACACTTCTCTTGGCTCCTGTGTGGGACTAACTGTGACTAAGTGTCCCCTAAGTGGCTGTTGGTAGGCAACCAAGCTTGCTTCTGTAGTAAAAAAAAAAAGGACTCTCAGTATAACCCCTCCCCCGCCCACTGCCAGCTTGGCCACTTTCCTGTCAGAATAAAATTAAAACGACTCTCTCTCTTTTTTGGGTCCACCATGGCTGGCTGGCTAATGAGGTGGGCCAGCGACCATCAAACCATTCTCTTCAACCCCCTGCTGTCCCGCTCTTTCCCCTAGGTTTGTAAATCTCCAGGTGGGACCTGGAGATATCCTACTGCTACAATTGATATCCAGATAACAGAGATCAGTTCCCCTGGAGAAAATGGCTGCTCTGGAGGGTAGACCCTATGGCATTATCCCCTGCTGAGTCTTTCCATCCCCCCCAAAGCTGCCCTCCACAGGATCCACCCCCCAAATCTCCAGGTATTTTCCTAATCATAGGTGGCAACTGTACTTTCTTCTCAGTGCCTGTTGCTAGGCAACCAGGTTCTGTCAGTAAAAGGCCCTTTCCACACCTATTTTGGCCTTGGGGAGAAAACTCATTGGGGCCAGTCCTAATAGGTTTGCCAACTCTAGGTGGGAAATTCCTGGAGATTTGAGGGATGGAGCCTGGGGAGGATGAGGTTTCAGGAGGGGTGGGACCTCAGACAGGTACAATGCCATAGACTCCACCCTCCAAGCCAGCCATTCCCTCATGGGGAACCATTGTTGCAAATCTCCAGGTGGGGCTGGAGATCACTCAGAATTACAACTGATCTCTAGGAGGGAGGGGGAGGAGATGGAAAGCTGAAGCCAGGGGGCAGATAACAGTAGGTTGATGGTTGGCTGGGAGGGATATAGGGTTGCCAACTCCAGGTGGGAAATTCCTGGAGATTTGAGGGGTGGAGCCTGGAGAGGGTGAGGTTTGAGGAGGGATGGGACCTCAGACAGGTACAATGCCATAGACTCCACCCTCCAAGCCAGCCATTCCCTCATGGGGAATCATTGTTGCCAGTCTCCAGGGGAGGGATGGAGATCACGCAGAGTTACAACTACTGTTCATATCAGAAAATGGTGGACTCTGTGTCATTATACCCTGCTGAGGTCACCACAGCAAATTGACGCTGAGTGCCTGAGGCCGGGGCACTCTCCCAGAGCCTCTTTCTAGAGCTTGTTGTATTTATTTCCACAACAGGCCTTATTCCTAGTAATTAATAAATGAGATAAAAGAATGCATGTATGCTTGAGAAATATATCAGTCAATATATCATCAATATATTTTGGATACTGAAATCCAGACACTGGAGACATGCACAGACAAGACAGATCTTTCTACAAGCCTGAGAAGGCCCAGCTTTGCTAAAAAACAAATCTGAAATCTAGAAACAGAGCAAAATAATAGAAGCCATTCCTGTAGCTTTAAGAAAGCAATGCCCTTAGTGGCCCACTGTGCTAGGCAAGCACAACAGCAACCACTGAGCAACTTGATAACACACAACTTTCATGATTCACCCAGGACTGAATGCTTGCTATTGTGAAATAGTGGTTACAGTTTCAGACTAGGATCTAGGAGTCCCAGATTCAAATGCCTACTCTGCCATGGAAACTCACTGGGTGACCTTCAACCAGTTACACATTCTCAACCAAACCTACTTTGCAAGGTTGTTGTAAGAATAAAATGGAGAAGAGGAGAATGAAGGAGAAAGGCGGGGCATAAATGAAGTAAATAAATAATAAATATAACTGGAGATGGGGACTGGACAAAAGCTCTAGTGGTGGGTAGGTGGGAAAGAGAAAAGAAAACAGTGAGGGTTGCCAGGAGGAGGGAAAGGAAAGCTTGACATTTGAAATGGAGAGCACAATCTTTCTCCTCCCCTTTCTTTCCTTCTGAAAATAGTACAAATGGGAACTGCATTTTAAAGTTGGGTTATATAACCTATGTGGTAGTTTGCAGAATGCAGACAGGTAGCCTAGGAACAGGATGCAGCCATTTGAAGCAATCTCCATCAAAGAAAGAAATACAAAATGGAGTCACACACTGTACTAAGCAGACATCCATAATATTTAACTCTGTTAAAGTCTTATTTAACTTTGCCTCCTCTCTACCTTTTTTGTCATAATTTGTGTAGTGTTGTCCCACTCCCAAAGAGAATATGACTCCAGTCCTTTTTCCTATGTATAACTTTTTAATGTGCAATTTTGTGTGTGTGTGTTTATTTTTTAAAATATTTTAAATCCATGGTGATCATATATTTAATAGCAAGTGTGGTCCTTCACAAAGCAAGAATCCACAAAGGAAGCTCACAATGCTAAAGCAAAGATTTCTGCACCAGGGGTTGGATCCAGCAATCAGTGGAAGATGCTCGTGGTCACAGAGCCTCCCCCTCTTCCCTGCAGGCTGCAGCCCTTTCTGACCTGGGGAAGCTTGATTCCAGATGGCATGGAACTTGAATGGAATAAAAACCATGTGGGTCACAATGACCCTGTGATGGAGGCTCACCTTAAGAAATAATGACGTTACCAAGAGTAGTCTGTAAGTTTCATGGTTGGGTGAGAATTTGCTCAGAATATGTTCATCACCCCCCTCATAGCTCAGTCCTCAACATGTGACAAACCTAATACTGAGACTTCTTTGTATTAACCCTATATATATATATATATATATATATATAATCAGGCACAGAGTTGCATTATGGCGCATTGACAGGACTGGCTGTGTGTTTGCCTTGTAACATTTTTTGGCCTCCATGAACTTCCCATATTTATTTTGGAACCATCCTGTGGCCAGGAGGTCATGGGTGAGGAAACTTACTCTCAGACTGGCAATCCATTGTATCCATCTTTGGTTAAGAAACTGCATACATTTAAACATTATATAAGTTTATAGGCTTGAGCAACTTGAGCGGGAAGGGCCTCCACCCTGAGAAAAGCACAGGATAATACAGCACAGCAGGGACAGACTGGGAGGGGAAAGAGCCCTGAAAAGGGGCATTGCTCCCCTAGCCTTCCCCAGCCTGCCCTTCAGAGAGGGGGAGGAGGAAAGAACATATGTGAAAGACAGGTTAAAGTTATCCCTAAGATTCTCCCTAGGAACAGCCAATGGGAGCTAGCGGAATGTTGGTGAGAGGCTGACAGTTGAAAATTGTTAGTTTGGTTCAGGTAAGGGGAGACCTGACTGTATGAAAGACCTGTAAACTCAAAACCGGCATGTGACAGGAGAGCAGCCTGAGGCTGCCTGGAAGAAAGCGAACGTGTAACAAAGAATTATCAATGCTTGAATAGGGCTATGGTTCAAAAGTTCAACTGGGAAGAAACTTTGTAATTTCTTCTTAATTCACTCCAGTTTTGTGTTCAAACCATGAATAAAAGTTAACTCTGTGTTTGTTTAACCCTGTGGGATGCATGTATATGGTCTCAGGGAAAGAAGCATGCATACACACACACACACACACACACACACGCTAACATCTTGGGCTACATAGAAATATATCGGGATATAAATAAATTATGGCAGCACGCAGGGCTCTAGTCGGGGGGGAGCTCTCAGGTACGGAGCTCCGGAAGAGAACCTCTAGGGGGCGGGGCGGTCACGTGGTGAAGCCCCGCCCCCTTCTTTACCCCGCCCTCTGCTTCGATCCTCATTCCGTTTGGGAATGAGGATGAAGCAGGAGGGTAAGTAGCCGGGCCTTCTGACACACTTCCGGTGATGTCAGGGGGTGTGGCCTTCTGTCACTTCCGGTGATGTCAGGGGGCGTGGCATATGCAAATAAGTTATGCTAATGAGTTATGCTAATGAGCTCCGGCAGCTCTTTTTCTACAACAAGACCCCTGGCAGCACGTGAATCCCAATAGCTCTCTGCAGTATCTAAGTGAGGGGTGCCTGCTAAAGAGGATTGGGCTACCCTATCTGTTGATGACAGGGAGAACCCAGATGTATGAAACTCAAGTGTCTGAAAGGGTCATGGCTCTCTCTATATTTTAAAAGAGGCAAGATGGTAGAGAACTGTGACTGCCTGATCTACCTGTAACCTTGAATTTGTGACAAAGGCTGTGGAAAGTGGTAGGGTCTCAAAGTGAGTAGAAAGGGTGTCACATAATGCCTGCCTTCCTACCCAGTCCTGAGCCATGCATGGCTTGGCCAGGTCAGGCACCATTTCCCCAGGTTGTGCACTGCCTTTCCTGGGCTAGGCAAGGCAGCATCTTCCCAAGGCCAGGCACTGACCTTCCCACCACTGGGCTGGCCCAGCCCAGGTTGTGGGGCAGCCCATCAGAAGTCCCAGTGGCCATAATGGGCATCAGAATTGCCCCTTGACACCCACACTTTGGGGGCTCTGGAACAAGGGTAAAGGCTTTATCAATACAGAAGTCCTGCTGTAAGAATAAAAACATTTAGATGATATATTTTATCCTTTTAGGTTACCTAATAAGTTCATGTCCCCACTATTTGAAATAAAATCTCATAGGCTACATAGCAGATCTTGAGGGCAGCTTACCAAGATTTTCCATATTCTGTATTATGTCACATTTGTAAGACACAAAGGGTGCCTCTGGTTGTGTTTCCCAACCCAATTTGAGAAACACACGACACAGTCCTGTAGAGAGGAATTCACTAGACTATTTATTAATAAAGGAAGAGTACAGATCTCAAGGTTTTGGAACCCTGGATACCCAACAGACTCTTCCTTTATTAATTAATAAATATTCTAGTGAATTCCTCTCTACAGGACTGTGCCGTGTGTTTCCCAAATTGGGTTGGGAAACACAACCAGAGGCATCCTTTGTGTCTTACAAATCTGGAGGTTCCACCGAGATGATTGCTGCCGAGAGGGCCTCTGCCATGATGAGATAGACCAAAGCTTCAGGATTTCCTGCACAGAACAAGTTGATTTCAACCATCCAAGAGCCGTTTGGACCTCCTCGTATGCCAGTGAGTTCTCCTGATCAAGCCAGCAAGGACATCAGTCCTGTACAGCAGAATTCCAGCCAGCAGCCAGCCTTAAACAATCAAGGTAAGGTCCCTCTGGGGTTAAAATTAGTGGGGGTGTGTTTTGCCTTAAGCCCCCCCCCCCCCCCAGCAGCTGCGTAAACAAAGAGCTCTGGGGTTGGTTTTTTTCTGTTCCGATTGAAAGGTCTGACCATCTGTGTGAGGGTATTCCTCACGGCTGCATTAAAGGTCTGACCGTCTGAGTGAGGGTAAATTCCTCACCACTGCATTCTGGGAACTGTAGTTCCAACTCTAATAGAGGGGTAATGCAACTGCAGAGCAAAGCCTTCTCTCTCTCTGTCTGTCTCTCTTCCTCTTGGGGCAGATCCGTTCTGAATCTGAGAAAGCTTTCTGCTGTTTCCTCTCTCTCTCTCTCTCTTTTTGAACCTCCAAAGGGGATTTTTTATTGCATTTTCTAAAGACTACAAAGAAAAAATGAGAAGGGGAAACAACTACAACTAAAAATACAGGAAAGAAAGCCACTAATAACTAAAACCCCAAGTATAGGAAATCCTTACATTAGCTTGTATAAGTATTATTCTTAACACGCTTAGATTACATTGAACATGGTCATTTATGCTAATATATTTAGCTTTTAGCCCGTCATTTAGCTATTTTAAGAAAATTCCAAGAGCAACATTAAAGTAAATGTTTTAAGGCACAATTCAGAGTCCTTCGGCCTTTATTTAGCTTTGTTCTTTCTTTTCCTCAGTTGATAATCTTGCTTGGGGGCTGCCGCCCCTTATCTGAAGCAGAGTCCTCATCTGAAGCCACAGAGTCCATATCTTCACTGGATTTACTGTATTCTTCTTCCCCATCGACCTCTCCTGGCTCTCCCAATTGCAATCTCAGGAACTCACGTGTTTTAAAGACAGAGTCAATCTTTTCATTTTTTGTCCTTAATTTTAAAAGTGACTCCTTCGGGAATCAACCATCTGTAGGCAATGCTGTTCATTTGCAGAAACAATATTAGGTCTTTATACTCCTTCCTCTTCTTCCTGATTTTAAATGGGATCTCTTTTAAAATTCTGATGTTATTCCCTCCCATTTTCAGTGGTACTCCTGTAGTTGTTTTGAGGATTAAGTCCCTGATATATCTCTTTGAGAATCTAACCACAATCTCTCCAGGCAGATTATTTTTCTTGATATAGTTGGAATAGGATCTATAGATCACATCCATTTTGCTTATCAAGTATTCCGCTTTTAAATCTAATTGGAGCTAATGCTTCACTCAAAAGTTCTTTTAGATTCTCTCCTTTTGTCTCAGGGACCCCATGGAATCGGAGGACTAAGTTAGCTCCATTTGCAGCTGCAAAATTTGAAATTCACCTGAAGTTTGTTTCTTTTCCAGCATTTGCACCTTTTTCTTGACTTTTTTGGTCTTTGTGTCCACTTCCTTGACTTTCTCCACTGTTTGCTCCGTTATTTCTGTGATTTCCACTAGTTGGAGCTTATGAGCTTCAAGGTTTTGATTCAGTACAGCTAGCTGCTGGTTAACGTTGGCCATTTGGTCCAGCAGAGGGCGCATGGTTTCTGCTAGCATTTTGGATAGTTCTGAGGAGTCCTCCATCTGGGGACACGAGTCTCCCATTAGTTTCATTTTTGCTAGCTAGTCTTTCTCCGTTTTCTTCCCCGCCATGTTTGAGGATTATTTACTTTTAGTAAAAGTTGCTAAAGTCTTTGAAATTCGCCCAAGCGCTTATCTACACTCCAGTAAGTCTCTTAAAACTTATTTCCACATTTTTACTTCTGCTCCCCCCTTGGCAAATCGTTGTTTTGTTTATGCATGTGGGAGGAACCCCTCCCCCGCTCGCTCGTCTCGCCATTCCCGGGGGGGGGCTTTCTTTTAGTTTTTCAGCATCTGTTTTTTACTTGACTCACTGTTCATTGTTGGTCCAGGGACCTCGCTCGATTGCTGTTAAATCGCCCGATCTCCAAATGCTTGTCCTGTCTGGCAGCTCTGGATCCATACGGATGCAACAGCGGCAGAACCATCAGGGCGGAGGCGTGCCTCAATTCCGCAGCATCTTGGTGTGGAAGAGGCTACCCCTCAAAAGCCCCATGGCGAGGAGCCTTTCGCACTGGCTCCATGGGGGGGCAACAGACAATCAAGCCACCTCCTCACTGCAGGCGCTCAGATCGTCTCCCTGGAGGTCTGGGAGAGATGTCTGCTAGCATGTCACCATTAACTGGAAGCCTCTGCTGTTTCCTCTCTCGTTTGAGAGAGAGCTGTTAGTATCATAGGAACTGGTTATTGAAAATATGCATACATAGTGTAATTGTAGTCTTTTCTTTGGGCAATTTTTTTTTTAAACCCCCAAGGGTGTAATTTTATTATTTTTCATAAGACTACTAAACTACAATGAAAAATACAGGAACGGACTACAACTAGGGATAAAGGAAAGATACCCACACTACAACTAAAAACCCAAGAGAAGGAGATCATTTCCGTGTTATGCTATATGTTAGTAATAAACGTGTTAGTCACACAATATACTTGTAGGGATCTTGTTTTACACTTCACTGTTAGTAAATTAATTTTTATGAGGTACTTCTTGAGCATCTTCTTTGCTTCAAAGGGCGGTTTACAAAGTCCTTCTGCCCTTACTTCGGTTTTCTGTCTCTAAAGTCATATACAGTTTTCACTACTCCCGCTTTGCCCACAGAGCCCTCGTCCATTCCAGAAGTAGCAGAGTCACTTGATTTAGTTTCTTCATCTTTCAGGTCTTCCTCTGATCCCAGCTGACATCTCAAAAACTCTTTAGCTTTAAAAATAGAGTCAATCTTCTCTCTTTTATCGTTGATTTTAAAAATAACACCTTCATGAATTGCCCACCGATACTGAATTCCATTGGTTTGAAGAAATGAGATGAGCTCCTTGTAGCTTTTCCTCTTTTGACGTATTTCAAATGGAATATCTTTTAAGGTTCTGATGGTTACATTCCCAGATTTCAGTGGATTTGCCGAAGTTGCCTTTAATATTGCATCTCTGGTCTGTCTTCTCACAAATCTAATCACAATCTCTACAGGCAGGCTATTCTTCTTTATATAATTGGAATATGCCCTATAGGCAGCTTCCATGTCTTTTATTATTTCCTCCGCTGATAAGCCTGTTACTGGAGCAATAATCTCGCCCAGAGTCTTCTTCAAATCTTCTTTTTCCGCTTCAGGCACTCCCTGAAATCTAAGAGTCATATTAGCTTTTTCCATCTGAAGCTGTAACAAACGAGTTTCCTGAAGTTTTTGTGTTGTTTCCACATCTGTCACTCTTTTCTTCACTTTCTTATTTGCGGTGTCCATTTCTGTAATTTTTCAGTAGCTTGCTTCACTTTCTTCTCTGTTTCTGCCAGCTGGCGCTGCTGTTGAGCAAAGTTTTGATTTAATGTAGCCAGTTGCTGGTTAATACCACCGAGTTGCTCCATTACCGGCTTCAGCATATCTGCTAGTAACTTCATGACGTCTGCTC
Source organism: Gekko japonicus (assembly GCF_001447785.1). Lineage (NCBI taxonomy): Eukaryota > Metazoa > Chordata > Lepidosauria > Squamata > Gekkonidae > Gekko > Gekko japonicus. The sequence continues at coordinate 84,787 of NW_015176059.1, read as the reverse complement.
CCTCTTCCAGTCTTGGACTCTGACTGCCTGGTTTTAGTTTAAACTTTCCTCGGGAAGCCGCCATGTTCCCTCTTTGTTTACAATTTCAAACCGCTTTGTCAGTGCTCAAAAGACTCTTATTTTCGCTATCGGTACTCAAGTAAGTCTCTCAATATAGTCTTGCTGTTTGTTTTCTCCCTACCCCCTTCGCTGCATTGATCTGGTTCTGCGCTCAAGAGGCGTCCCTCTTTGTGCTCCGCTTTTCCCATGGGGGGGTACTCCATTTTATCAAAATAGTCCATTTACTTCAAACTCACGTTCATTGTTGGTCCTTTCACAGACCTCGCTCTCTCATTCATTGTTCCGCTCGATCTCCTGCGCTTGCCCCGGTCCAATTAGCTTCTACCATATAGTTACTAAGTGGTATGACCATCAGGGTGGAGGGAAGCCTCTATTCTCCGGCATCGAGCCGTCGAAGAGGCTAACCCTTATAAGCCCTCTGGCCTGGAACCCGTCGCAAGGGCTCCGTGGGGGTGCCACTTGAGGCAGCACCCCCTTCTTGCCGCTGATGTGTTAATCACCTCCCCGCGAACTGGGGAGAGCAACCGCCATTGTCAATCTGCCAACCGGAAGTCACTTTGGGCAATTTTTATTGGAAAGGCAGCATTTAAATATTGTAAATAAAGAAGGATGAATACATGGCAATTCCCCAGCTAATCAGAGCTGAAGTCCTACTAAATTCCTTAGAGCAGCAGAAAGACACAACTGGCAAAAAGCTGAGGACATCAAATATTGGGAGGGCAAGCAAGAAGGCCATTTATCATGTCAACTGCTAATTCAAATACCCCACTCAAAGGAAAAACAATTCTGTCATGATCAATAAATGGAATTTTATACTTGCCCCCAACATCTTGAAAATACATCTAAATACACCTCTACACCATCTCAATTCCAGTCTTTGAAGACAAAGAAAAGAGGTAATGTGGAAGTGACTCCATCCTTGGAGTCAAAATGATCAAGAGTGTTCCATGAAATCTACAGGCCTATTGAATGCACAGTTTGTACATCAGTGCATTTAAAATAATCAATGAGCTATGAGTGCAGGGATAGCCTTTCATTGATCTTGAGGTAATTCATTCCCATCATTTATTTTGTGCCCAGTAGCCTGCAAAGTTCTTTAAAGAAACATGTTTGTATTCATCTGGCTGAAGTTCCTAGTTCCATTGTGTTTTTTGGCATGGACAAGAAAATTTAAATGGAGCTCCAGAAATTTGTAAAGGGTGGTTAAATTTGGGCTACTCTTATTTAAGGGTGAATGCTAATGAATGGATTAGTTTCTTTTCAGTAACCAGATGAGACTGCATCTAGATCAGATGAATAACAAACAAGACACCCAATCTATTCCCACTTCCTCAAGCCATGAACAAGGCAGGCAACTGAACATCAAAACTGGCCCCATCTTTTTGGTACTGGAAACATTTTATTTATTTATTTATTCACATTTATAGCCCACACTTCCCACAAGTGGGCTCAGGGCGGGTAATAGCATGCCAACAATACAAAGTAACATTTAGTTGATAAAATAAATAATTAAAGTATTAAAACTATCATATACATTAAAAGGGTGGTCACAGTCTTACAGTAAAAACCTTTTATGGTTGCAAGAGATCTGGCCTATAATAAAATGCAGATAAAGGCCAGCAATTGTTAAAATGGGTGGCAAAAACCTTTACAGATATCTCCTGTTTCTTTATAAATGAATTAACATTGTTGTTTCTATGCTGTAATTAGATTGAATCTTTCCCCTGACAATCCATCCCACCCTACCTGAAAAGAGCCTCACTTCAACTGTCCTGAGGGATTGGTTTTTACATCATGGGAAAGGCCTACTGTAGCTATCAAAAACTATTGGACTTATTAAGTTTACATATGGTGGTTAATGGTTCATTCAGCAATGGCCATTTCAAACCTGCCGTTTTCTAAGAATTGGCACCACATCTGCAGAGATTTGTGACTTGTATATTTACATCGTTAACAGCATGCTTAACATACCATCTTTGCTGGGAAGACCATAGCAGCATTAATCTTAAATGATTGAAGGCATTATAATAATTCAGTTTGGGTGAATGGTAATTGTAGGAGTGAATGCTGTAAGAATGTAAGAATGCTGAAGGTCACCCCACGTATTATATTTCATTCATTTTTATTTATGATACATCAGTTCCAGCATAAACGTTTTGATTCTGAAGAAGAAACCAAAACATCAAATCCGGATAGTGTCATTTGTGAACCTTGTGGCAATTGACCATTGCTATGATAAAGAAAAAACACAAAAGGGTTTTGGACTTTGTCTTGTTAAGTTATATTAGTAGCATCAAGGTCCAGCCTGAAGTGTTATGGTGTTCAGCATTTGGAGATTGTTGTTATACCATTCATATCTGTGTTTATGCTGTGTGCACAGTCATGATATGTTTATAAGTATTGTTTTGATTGGAGAGCCAGTTTGGTGTAGTGGTTAAGTGTGCGGGCTCTAATCTGGGAAGAAGAATAAGATACCCACCTTCCATCATCATTGACAGCTGCTCCCCCCTCCCTTCTCATGGGTTAGTCCCGCCTCCCTGAGGGCCATGCTTCAAGGGGTGGCAAGATGGCTGCCGCTGTCAGCCCTCGGGGCGGCTTTCCCCCAAGGGTGCAGCACCTGGTCGTGGGTTGGGCACTGGGAAAATGGAGTCCCTGGGTGTTCTGAATCTTTTTTGGGTGCAAAGGGGGCTTTTATGATTGTGTTTTCTGACTGGGGAATGCTTGAAATGGCTGGCTTTTTTGCTGTGAATGTTTATTTGTGTTCATGCTTGTGCTAACGTTGGTTACTGCAGACTGCTGGGGGAGATGTGGGGCTTCTTTTTTTAATGGTTTCCTATATGGATGGGTGTTGAACCGGCCACGAAGTTTTTAAAGAGGATTTTCTATATATTCTCTGTAGTTACAGAAATGTGTAGCAAAATATAATTGTTAAAAAGTTGCACGATCTTAAATGATGTGTTGAAGTCCATAATCTATCTATATGACCCTATGCCCCCTCTCGGAAGCGGCCCGAAAAAAGGCTGGACGACCCAACCTGGCCAGGGTTAAAATAAATTCCTTTTAATAGATTAAAAATCTTTTGCATATTTTAAAAATAAATATTTTGTATTCTATAAAAGGTTGTATGTCTGTATATTTTATCTATTGTGTTCTTCAATCCATTTCAAAATCTTGACCATGCAATTTCATTTTTATAAACAAACATCACACAAACACACATTACCTCATCAAATTACATGTTTGAGTACCTCATACATATTTGTTTTCCATGTTTCACCTTATATTCTTACAGTAATCTTTCACAAATGTTTAAAAAGTAAGGTTTTTATACTCGTTTAATATATTTTCAAAAATTTCAGTTCATTTGTGGAATCAAACAGCTATATAATGATTACATTGTTCAGTCATTTATAGAATCCTGAGGGACTGTTCATTCTCTTTCTTATCCTGACATTTTGGAACTTTTTCATAGGCTTTTATCCTCTTCATTCTCTGATTTCAGAAGGAGGGGAAGTGGTGGTGGAGGTCCCCTGGCTCTGTCTCGGTGGGGCTGGGGCTCCACAGGGGGTCCTGGAGAGGAGGGGCCAGTCTACACTAAAACTGCACTAATGTTTGGCTCTGGGACTTACAGAGGGAGGTTGGGCATGGCTGTAAAGAGTAGAACGTTTTTTCTTTCGCTCTCTGTGAGGAGGGGGACATCTCTCTGGGGTGGGGGGCTCCCTGGGGTCTGCCAAAAGACCCCGGAGGGGCAGTCTGCAGTAACCAACGTTGGCACAAACATGAACACAAATAAACATTCACATAAAAAAGCCAGCCATTTCAAAGCATTCCCTAGTCACAAAACACAATCACAAAAGCCCCCTTTGCACCCAAAAAAGATTCAGAACACCCAGGGACTCCATTTTCCCAGCCCCCAACCCACGGCCAGGCGCTACACCCTTGGGGGAAAGCCGCCCCGAGGGCTGACAGGGGCAGCCATCTTGCCACCCCTTGAAGCATGGCCCTCAGGGAGACGGGACTAACCCACGAGAAGGGAGGGGGAGCAGCTGTCAATGATGATGGAAGGTGGGTATCTTATTCTTCTCTGGGAGAACCGGGTTTGATTTCCCACTCGTCCACTTGCACCTCGCTGGATGACCTTGGGCAAGCCATAGTTCTGGCACAGCTGTTCTTGAAAAAAGAGCAGTGTCTGTCAGAGCTGTCTCAGCCCCACCTACCTCACAGGGTGTCTGTTATGGGGAGGGAAGGGGAAAGGAGTTTGTAAGCCGCTCTGAGACTCCTTTGGGTAGTGAAGGGTGGGATATAAATCCAATCTCTTCTTCTTCTACTACTATGCAATAACAATCACAAAAGTATAATTTGGTTTATTGAGCTTATACATGGTGTGTTACTGTCTTTGGTGATTACTGCACATCTTCAAGTCAGGTTATGGATCATTTCAGTCTGCTCAGCCTTGAGGAAGTTGACAAATTGCTCTTAGCTGTACGCCCCACCACATGCTGCCTTGACCCGTGCCCGTCATGGCTAATTAAAGCTGGCCAAGAGGGGCTGAGTGGCACCCTGAGGGAAATTATCAACAAGTCCCAAGTCCCTCGTTGAGGGACTGTTTCTTGGGGCACTCAAGGAAGTGGTGGTGCATCCACTCTTGAAGAAGCCATCTCTGGATCTGGCTGAATTGGCTAACTACCGGCCAGTGTCCAATTTGCCCTATTTGGGCAAAATAATAGAGAGGGCCGTGGCGATCCAGCTACAGAGCTCTTTGGATGATGCTTCCATTTTAGATCCCTTCCAGTCCGGTTTTTGCCCGGGACATGGGACAGAGACAGCACTGGTTGCCCTCACAGATGATCTTCAGAGACATCTGGATCAGGGCGGATCGGCAGTACTGTTGTTGTTGGACCTGTCATCAGCGTTCAACATGGTCAAGCATCAGTTACTGCCTCACCGACATAGGTGTTCAGGGGCTTGCCTTGCATTGGTTTGTCTCCTTTCTCTGTGGTCAGAGACAAAGGGTGGCATTATGAGATCAGCTATCCCAGAGGTACCCACTAGAGTGTGGAGTGCCTCAAGGGGCAGTGCTATCCCCAATGTTATTTAACATCTACATGCGCCCCCTTGCCCAGATTGTTCCCATTGTATGCTTTTTTAAAGATGAGCAGATTTACCCCTTTATTCTATTGCAACTCACAATTGAATGTACTGCCTCCATTGCACTTAGGCACAATGTACATACAAACAATATGCTTGTCACTACATTCCTGGGTTCAGGAATTATTGAGAATGAATGTTCCAAATTACAGGGATGGAGCCGATGTGGTATAGCACATACATAGAGTTATGCCCATGTGTGGCAAACATGAATACACAGTGACACAGAAAGGGCAATTTGACTCCATCTCTATGCGTTGGTCACTGTACACAAATATTTGTACAGTTATTAGGGGAATTTCTAAAATTAATTCTGGAATTGGCACATGCATAGTTCATTGCAGTTATCTGTTCCTCAATGAATATTTTCCCCTCTTTGTTACCATGACAAAACACTGCAATGAAGCAATCATGATGTGATTCTATTTATGATTGCACTTCAGTAAAACCGCAGAAATTTTTAATATGTAATCCACAGAATCCAATCATGATTGGTTTTTTGTAGGGTTTTATCGGTGTACACAGGCACATTAGTGATATAGAGGGAGAAAAAAAAGGAACTGAAAATTGCAACAAGCTGCACACACTACATATGCAATACTGTACAAAAGTCAGAAATAAAAAACTAACACAATGGTGGTTTCCTAAGGCGCCATTTCCACATTAGAAACTGCACTATGTGATTCAAATCCCCAAAATCTGGGAAGAAGTCTGAGTGTCTGAGATTTTTGAAACATCTTTTCCTTCTTTCCTGCACAAATAATCTCAAGGGAAAAAATATCAGAGGCATGTCACCACTTTGACACATTTTGGGAAATCACAACCAAACACGAATGTCCAGCATATGATATTTAGCAAAATATATGTTTATGTGATTGTCACAGTTAGTCCTACAGCTGATTTGCATACTTTCCCCCATACAAAAAGACTGTCCATATAGGGAAAAATATCACTTATACACCATGGTTTCCTGTCCAGAAAAATATTTAAGCACCTATTTACTCTTCTGGCATGTAAGAAATCCTATTGTCTCCAAATGAAGCATTCTGCATATTAAAGAAGTTCAAAGCTTTGCTACAAAAGAACTTTATGGAAGGATTAATTAGTGCTACACAAATCAAGAAACTACTTAAATATAAAATTACCCTGTTTTACCCTGCAGTCATTGCATTAGTTCCATTCATTTTGCTCCTGCCGTTAACAGCATATTGAATGGCCTTGTTAGGTTTTAATTTTTCATTCTTCTATATTGCACTAGATAAGACCTTTTTTGCAGTGTATATAATTCAAATCACACAAGACTATGCTGCGCAGCCAGAACTCACATTTAAAAACAAACATTTTCAGGGTCTTCATGGAGACAGAAGACATTGCATATTAAGTGTCAGAGCAGTTGCCAGTTCTTGTTAATCAAACATTAACTGACCAATCAAATGCAGTGACCAATCAATGCTGTTAGTGCTTTCCCTGGGTGCAATAGGGAATATTTGCCAGCATCAAAATTGACAGAATGATTTATTACAAATAGAAAGGAGGGATTCGTTGCATATCAGGTCATACTTCTCTTTTGTTCTATAGAACTGGGGATGTAAACATGAATAGGTTACCTTTAGAGACCAGTGGAAACCCATGATCCTTGTCATGTCTGTTTTGGCCTTAAAAAGCTACCCTAGATAAGTCGATGCTACTGGAATCTCATTTGTTATTCTTTGGTATGAACCCATGACTACACAATCACCATCCTCCTAAAACTAGAGAATATACACTTTTATTATTTTCTTTTTCTTTTTCTAAAATCATTTTATTTTTTATAAAGAAAAACATCACATAAAAACACACACATACATAAATGGGGGGGTGCCATTACATCCTCAATTTACATCTTTAAGCACTTCATACTGCATTTGTTTTCCTTGTTCCACCTTATGTTCTTACAGAAATCTTTTGCATATTTTAAAAATAAAGTTTTTGTATTCTATAAAAGGTTGTATGTCTGTATATTTTATCTATTGTGTTCTTCAATCCATTTCAAAATCTTGACCATGCAATTTCATTTTTATAAGCAAACATCACACAAACACACATTACCTCATCAAATTACATGTTTGAATACCTCATACATATTAGTTTTCCATGTTTCACCTTATATTCTTACAGTAATCTTTCACAAATGTTTAAAAAGTAAGGTTTTTACACACTAATATATTTTCAAAAATTTCAGTTCATTTGTGGAATTGAACAGCTATATAATGATTATATTGTTCAGTCATTTATAGAATCCTGAGGGACTGTGCATTCTCCCTTATCCAAGAAATTTTGGAGCTTTTTCATAGGCTTTTATCGTCTTCATTCTCTGATTTCTCCTCTTAAAAGTCTTAATTATGTGCGTTTCCCCCTATAGGTGAGGTAGGTACAGATAGCCACTGTAGTCAATTCTTAAAATAGTTTCAGGTTCCATGTATTCTTTTCTTTTCTCTCTTTGAGGAGATATTTCATTTGCTGCTTCAATAATTTCATCTCTTGTCATTTTTTCATGGGATCTCATGTTCAGTTCCTCAGTCAGTTTGTCTCTTTTTGGGTATGTTCTGTAGGCCATATCAATTGGATTGTAGACTTCATCTGTATCTTCTGTGTCAATATATTTCAGAAAAGTAAATGTCATGTCAGTTTGCTGTTTCATCCGATTGATCTGTTGTATAAGCAGGTCAAACTTAGGTTGCATAGCATTCATAGCTTTTCCCACAGCTATTTTAACTGCTGCTTTTAACTTTCCTGGATTAGTAGTTGGAAATCTGTAGTCAATCTGCACCAGCCATTTTTAAGGTATCGTGTTAAAAACAGAATCTCTCCAACTCTTTGTCCATACAGCCTCTACAGTCATACAGCTGTCTATACTTACACAGTGGGTTTTATTATGGTTAAATTAAAAAAAGAAAAACAAGAGCATTCCCAGAATAAAAGCAGAGAGTCTCTCAAATTACCTTTCAATAAAACCTTACAGTCACCCCACTTCTATGTTTGTAAAACAAAGGCTGTTATAGTAATATTTAAGACTGAGACAATTTCAACCAAAGCCAGCAATATTATCAATTGTTGACAGTGGAGACAAGACAAAGTCTACTTTTATAATTTGAACAAATAAAAGCAAATTTTGTTATGAGAATATAACATATAAAAATTCAGAATGAGTTCCTAATAGTTCTTATTGGTTCCTCTTATTTTTAATTGTAGTCCTTATTAAAATGTAATCCTTTGAAGTGTCTTCATATAGTTCATACAGTTCCAAATAATTTATTTTTAATTCCAAGAGGAGGATATACTCTTGCTTCCTGAAACTCAAAGCCAAATAAGATGAATATTTCCCAAAGTTTATAATCCACTATACAGTATTGAAGGCTCAATGGTTTTATTTAACAGTTTTATTCTCAGACCACAACCTTCTTTTCTTTTGCCCAAGCCATTTAAGAGGACGCTTTCTCTCTCTTTTCCTAGCCGTTTAAAGAAGTAGGGGGGAGGGAAAGAAGTTCTTCACCCCTCCAATCCTTTGTCTTTTCAATAGATTTAAAGGGGGCTTAAATGGGATTTAAATGGGAAGTCTCTGGTGTTGTTGCTTATACATTACTCAGGGTGCTGATGTTTTTTAAGCAGTTCGGTTGAAGTTTCCTGCTTCTCCTCTTCTCCTGGGTAGTCACAGCTTTGCACCTATGGCTGCCATGGGGGCTCTCGAACAGTTCTTGCTTTGGGACAATCCAGGACCCTCACCCACTCGTTGTCACTTGTGGGGGGTCCAGATCAAGTCCCTTGCACTGAGCTCCTCTTTGGGGAGATCAGTGGAGTCTGAGAGCCCCCAAACTCCTCTAGAAGATCCAGTGATTTGGCATCTACATGGGAGAGCCTCCCAGTGCCGACGGTTCTTGCTGTCCTGAAACCCGGAAAAATCTATTATTTTCTTTTTCTTATGGGAAGCCCATAGGGTTTTCAAGCCAAGACACAAACAGAAGTGATTTGCCATTGCCTCTCTCTGCATAGTGACCTTAGAATTCTTTAGTAGTCTCCCATCCAAATACTGATTAGGGCTGACCCTGCTTAGCTTCTAAGATCTGACGAGACGGGCTATCCATCTTTGTAGTTATTTGACTTCCTTCTGAGGCCCCACAACTTCCTACCTAGCCCACCCCACCCCCTCTCTGGGCTGTCCTGAAGATTCCCCGTGCAGCTTCCACTGCCCCTTCCTTGCCTGCCAGCAGCCCTGCTGGCTCAATCCCAGGTTGGCAGTTGGGAGGAAAGGCTGGGCTGGAGGAAAGGCTGGTCCTGAGCTGGCAGCAGCACAGGGCTCCCAGGTGAGGAAGTGCCATGAGGCGGGGGTCTGTCAGGTGATGGCGGGGTCCTCAGGAAGCTTTGGTGGCACTCAGAGGCCAGCAGGGCCAAGGTACCTCTTCCTCATCGTCTTCTGCCTCCTCCTCCTCCTCCTGCACCTGGGTGCCCAGCCGGAGCACCAGCAGAGTCCAGCTCCATGGCACCCAACCTCCAGGCTTCCAGGGTGTATTGGGGGAGGGGCTGAGGGTCCTGAGCTGGCAGTAGCAGCACAGGGCTCCCAGGAGAGTTAGCTGCATGAGGCAACCAGGTGGGAAGGCCGGCTGGCAAGGTGGGGCCAGCAGGAACCTTTGGCAGTGTTCAGAAGCCAGTGGGACTGGGCTGGAGCACCCAGGAGAGTAAGTGGCATGAGGCAACCAGGCAGGCAGGCCAGCAGGCAAGGTTGGGATGGTGAGAAGATTTGGTGGGCTCAGAAGCCAGTCGGGCCGGGCCAGGATGCCTCTTCCTCCTCCTCCTGCCTCTCCTTCTTCCTGTGCCTCCTCTTCTCTCTGCACCTGGATGTCTAGCCAGAGCATTGGCAGAGGCCAGCTCTGCGGGGCTGGGCTTCCAGGACTTTTTTTTTTTAAAAAAATACCCTTTTATTTTAATTCCAATGCCCCCTGAATTATTTAACCCCCCCCCCTCCAATTTAAGAAATCCTGACTACAGGCCTGAGTCCATCCACTTTCTTCTGCTCAAGCTCTGGTATTTTGCATAGCCAGGAACAGAAACGGGTTGCTTCACTGCATCATGGTGCCTTTTTGGTTGGCAGGCTCAGGTGTCAAAGCAGCAGCCTATTCTGCAACATAGTGTAGCACCAGCTCACCATACTGCTGCTAGTTGAACACTGGTAATTACTTGGTAGTTGAGCATGCAGAAGGTGAATGGAAAAGGAGAAGGGGGGAATTAAATTTACATGAATCATTACAATGGCCTTTAAAAGCCTTAGCATGAAAAATGCATGAACAACCATGTATTATTTATCCCACAATGAATAGAATTTTATGAAGATCATACTCCTGGGTCAGGGCTGACAAATTTGGCAGATTTAAACCTCACATCTGTCTGTCTGCTAGCAGTCATTACCAGGGTGGGAAGGCATAATTGCTTGGGGTCTGTAATCTTGCATTAAAGCAATGCCCAAGGGTTTTTTTCCCTTATGATCATCTTATTCACATGAAATCTCCAGCTTTAGTGTCTTGCTTTTATGATTACTCAGGTATCTTTAAGACAAAGTTGACTTCCTATTTCTGAAATGAAAAGCCTCTTTAAATGAACTTCCTGTAGTGGGACCAGTCACACAGTAACCCCCTACCTCGACTCCCACTCTGCATTTTATTTCAGGATTCCTAATGCTGCTACTGAATCGCATTAGAGATTGAGGCAGTGGGCACACTCCTCCAAGCAGCACTGCTGATAAATGCTTTGAAGTTCTCCTTCATTCTCTCCACCTTTCCTATTGTAATTCTTATTTGAAATTAATTTGGTGCAGTCTCTAGTCCAGCTGTGTTTGGAATGCTAATGAAGTATGTCTCCTGTTTTAGCTGGTATCCTTCTCTCACAAGCTGCTCTCTTGCTGCAAGAGGCAATGTGCTTTGTCTAGGAAACACATACACACACATGCACTCACCTACACACAAAACTCTCATGCTATAGATCAGAGCACTTTTGGTTGACTAAAGTCCCGTTCACACAAGGCGATTTGGCCCGGGAGTGGGACAGTTCGGGGGCGGGTCAAACCGGCGCGATCACACCACAACATCTGTAAAGCGCCGTGATTCCGTCCCTGAACTGGCCCTTCCCGGGGATGAGCCGGCGCAAACTGAACCACCTACTTTGGTGGTTCAAATGGACGCGCCGCGGCAAACCGGGCGTTTGATCGCCGGCGCGTCCTTGCGCCGGCACAACCCCGGGCCGGAGCCGAACTGCGCATGCTCAGACATGCGCAGTTCGGCCAGCCCCCGTTTAGGGCTGTGTTTTCTCCCCGGCGTTTGATCGCGCCAGGGAGAAAAGGCGGCGCGGCCGGGGGATCCGTGGGATCCCGCTGCGCCGTGTCAACGTTGGCGCGGCTTTTCAAAGCCGCACCTTAAAGAGGCCATGTGGCAGGGGCCTTAATGTACTGACTTAGTGGGTGACCCTGGGTCAGTTATTCTGCCCCATCCTAACCTACCTTATAAGGTTGCTATGAGAATAAAATGGGGTGGTGGTGGTGATAATATGATATATGGAGAAGATATGGTATATCAGGCCTTACACTGTTTTCTGTTCACATCAATATATCTAATTCTGAATTTGGCCCCCTCTGTGGATACTTAAATTCGGAGACTGAAGCCATGAACAGGCAAGCCTGATCTTCCTACAAGCCTGAAAGGCCCACGCTTGCAGAAAAATCTGAAATCTTAGGGGGGAACTAGGGAAAGGTAAAGATATAAGGGCTGTGAGGAGGAGGAAAATAGTAAATAGTGTGGGGAAAGGGATACAAGGAAAACATCTTTGCAAGTTCCCCACTGTGCACCTTGGTCTGATTTATCAGTCAGCACTACACAAGTGTGCTGGGCCAAGTAGCCAGCGTCATGCAACTGGGCCCATCCTGGCCCATCCTGGTGGCCAGAAACATGTGGAGTTTTCCCAGGGAGAGGCTGCCAGGGGTAGGAAGGAGGTAAATCTGAAGATGGGGGGGGGCAAGGAAAGGTAGGTTGGCTGGTGGGTGGGAAGGTGATAAAGAAGCAGGGACGCTGACAGGCTGTAGGGGCCTTTGGGAAGGGAAAGAGGATGTAGTGGGGCAGGGGAAATTAGATGCCCCTCAAAAGTGCTTGTGGGTCCCCTGATTCTTTTTTTCTAATTCAGAAGTCTTAATCCTATTGCATGGTTACTGGATGGCATGTGTAGTCTGAATTTTTTTCTATATTTTGTAATCCACACACTAAACACTGCAGTTTCGATCTACTTCAGCAACGGTTTGCAAGTGGATTTTGCCATTTCACACAGTAAAAATGCCATTTCACACAGTTGCAAAGTGCATTGAAAGTGGATTGAAAGTGTGTTATTTAGTGTGTGTGAAAGTTCCTTGCCCAGCCCAGCAACCAACGGGAGATGGGGTGGGGCAGGCATGTAGAGGGATAGCCATCAGTGATAGTATGACATCACTTCTGAGGAAACAACATGACCTGGAAGCCAGTGAGCTAGCTCTTTGGGCAAATCAGTGAACCTAGTCAGTAAGTTAAGTCTCAGCATCAGTCCACCATTTACATGTGAGGTAGTACTGAAGCAGGATCTGTTGCATACCTCCTCATGTAGTTATGTAAAAATTGTGACTCCTGACTTTGGGCTTTTTGAGTAGTAGCCCCTACACACTGGAACACTATGCCAGAGGCTGTAAGAAAGTTGCCAATACTCCTATCTTTTAGTAAAAGATGTAAAGCAATGCTCTTTAGAAGAACCTTTGGAAGAGCACAGTTATTTTTGTGGATTGACTTCTGTGAGATGCATTATTGCAACGGTCACTGTTGCAATTGTTGTGTTAGTATTTTACTGTTTTTGCACGCTGCCTTGGATCCTGAACAGGGGAAAAGGAAGATTTTGAAATGTTCAAATAAATCAATAATGTTCATCTGTCTTGCATATCTGCATTGATAAAACACATTATTGGTTTGTTACATCAACATTCTTGGTTACATCAAAATTAAAACAGGAATTCTGGAGGGGATTTCTTTGCTCACTTTAGAAGTTGTAGGGCTGAATTTGACCTTGTATAGAAATATTGTTTCTAAATTCTCATGCCTTCTTTCTGTGATGACATTCCATGTGTCTTTTTTCCTGCAACAGGCCAGATGGCCTAGTGTGATTTCTGTCACTTAACTAGATGGCTGAGCCACTAAATAGCCATGCCATATAATCATGCCAGATACCCACATTCCTTAACACCTCTCTGCTGAGGACCAGACGAAGGCTCCTATTGTATGGCCTACATGGGCCATGTCACGTACACAATGGAGAAAGCTGGAAGTTGGATCACCTGACTGCAGGCAGGGCCTCTAACTTCTTAGCCAATTCCCACACACCTGATGTGGCAGCTATGGCAACCAGAAATTGGGCACACACCCCTGCCGCTTGTGATTGGCTGATGGCCACATCTGATGGTGACTGGTATGGGGTATAACTCCGTGGTTCTTTATGGAAGAGCTCTCTTGCTCTTGCTCCTGGGATCCTGACTTTTGAAACAAAGAGTTTCTTTGTGAACTGATTGCCGGTTGCCAATCTTCGGTTACTGTGGATCTGTATCTCTGAGTAGACCTGGACTATACCTGCAGAAGATGGGATTTCTCTTCAAAATCCCTTGGTGCCAACCTGTACTGTTATGCAATAGACACTCTTGGACTATCTGATGCTACACTTAACTCGGTAACTATGATTATTATTCATGTGCAGTAAGGGCAAATAGCCATAGGTTGTTATTATTTTTGTGTCCTCCATTAGTCTTTTGTTATGCTTTGCACTGAATAAAGATCATTCATATCTGATGCGGTAATTGAGCTCCAGGGCTAAATCTCGTGTCTAGGCACTGACCACAGAGCTACCATTGTGAGAGTAATTGTGTGCACCTCTGAGTTAGAGTTGCTGATGTCTTAAGTTCCAGATGCCAGCTAAGAAATTGAATCTCTGCTCTTAGGCTGGGTGGGGACCCCTTTGACAAGATTCTGGTGGCAAACTGTTGTGAATCCTAGAGAGAGTACAGACTGTCTTGTGGATTTTTGTTTCATATGCTGAAATATAGGGTTCCCTCTCACCCCTGGACTGGGCTGAGTGGGTTTAATCCTGTACAGACCTACTCTGTTAAGAGCTTTAGAATACTATCAGATCCTTCCCTTTTGTTTCATCTGGGTGCGCCAACATGGGTTCGGTGGTGAAAAGAGCTTTTAATTTATGGAACGCATCTTGGCACTCCAGGGTCCAAAGCAGCTTAGCTCGAGGTTTGCAGCCTCTGGTCCCTTCCCCCTTGTTTTCAGTAAGTCAGTAAGGGGCAAGATCACTTGAGCAAAGTTCGGCAGAAAATTTCTATGGAAATTAGCAAACCCTAGGAAGCTTTGAAGTTGTCGGCGGGTTTTAGGGGCCTCCCACCCCAAAACATCCTTTACCTTTTCCCGGTCCATTTCTATGCCGCGGGGTGAGATGTGATAACCCAGAAAGTCAATTTCTGTCTGATGGAACTCGCATTTTGACAGTTTAGAAAACTCAGTTTGTGCTTGTGCAACGTTTTGAGCACCTTCCTCACCAACTGCACATGAAAGGATTTGTTGGGGGAGTACAGCAAAATGTCATCTAAGTAGACCAGTACACCCTTAAACAGGTGCTTATGCAAAACTTAATTTATCAAATTCATAAATACTCCCAGAGACCCCTGGAGACCAAATAGCATCACCAGATATTCGAACTGGCCTAAAGGGGTATTGAAAGCAGTCTTGAATTCGTCCCCCTCCGGTATGCGCACATGAAAGTAAGCGTCCTGTAAATCAAGCTCAGAAAAGATCTTTCCCTTAGCTACTTCGGCCAAGAGATCTTTGATTAATGGCATGGGGTAAGCATTTCTGGAGGAGACAGCATTCAACCTCCGGTAGTCGGTGCAAAGCCACAAAGCCCCATCTTTCTTTTTCCGGAAGAGAACGGGGGGCCACAAATGAGGAAGAGGATGGCCAGATGAAGGCTCTGGCCAGGTTTTTATCAATAAATTTCCACAGCTCCACTTTCTCCCAGGGGCTCATAGCATTTTGTGCCCTGGCAACAATTCGATTGCACAGCCTGAGTTGCGGTGGGGGGGAAGCTCGTTGGCTTCTTCTTCGGCAAACACTCGAGCTAGGTCTCTATACACCCGAGGGATCTTAGCGAGTTCCTCAGTAGCTAAACACGCCCAAATTTGGTCACTGTCAGTAGCTACACGCCACTTTGTGTTCCGCACATGGGGTTGGCATTTGGGGGAGATGAACTTGACAATCCTGTCACCCCACAAAATATATGGATCATACCCATGGAGCCACGGGTTTCCCAACACCAGGGGAAATCTAGCCCCCGGGGACACAATAAAAGTCCGTTCTTCCCAATGATCCCCGGCCCCCATGCGTAAAGGTACAGTCTCAAATATACAGGGCTTTTTCATTGGAGACACATCCATTTGGGTGAAAACTAAAGGCTCTGCCAACCAGACCACACCTGCATCCAGTCCTGATACCAAGGAGGGGTTGATTAAATCTCACCCGCACCCCAAGTCTATGAGACCCTGAACCCTAATATGTGTGCCGATAGTGGGGTTCATAATAGTCACTGTCATGAAAAAGAGGGGTGGATAGCTGTTCACCACTTTAGGTGCATCCGCTGCTGGGTCATAAGAACATAAGAACATAAGAGACGCCAATGTTGGATCAGGCCAAAGGCCCATCCAGTCCAACACTCTGTGTCACACAGTGGCCAGAAATACCAGTGCCATCAGGAGGTCCAGCAGTGGGGCCAGGACATTAGAAGCCCTCCCACTGTTGACCCCCCCCCCAAGCACCAAGAAGACAGAGCATCACTTGCCCCAGAGCCCCTAGCTATACCTTGTGGTTAATAGCCACTGATGGACCTCTGCTCCATATGCTTATCTAATTCCCTTTTGAAGCTGTCCATGCTTGTAGCACCCACCACTTCCTGTGGCAGTGAATTCCATGTGTTAATCACTCTTTGGGTGAAGAAGTACTTCCTTTTATCCGTTCTAACCCGACCGCTCTGCAGTTTCATGGAGTGCCCACGAGTTCTTGTATTGTGAGAAAGGGAGAAAAGTACCTCTTTCTTTACCTGCTCTTTCCCATGCATAATCTTATAAACCTCGATCATGTCACCCCTCAGTCGTCTTTTCTCCAAGCTAAAGAGCCCTAAGCGCTTTAACCTTTCCTCATAGGGAAAGTGTTCCAACCCTTTTATCATTCGAGTTGCTCTTTTCTGCACTTTTTCCAAAGCTATAATATCCTTTTTAAGGTGTGGTGCCCAGAACTGCACACAGTATTCCAAATGAGGTCTCACCATTGATTTATATAGGGGCATTATTATATTGGCTGATCTGTTTTCAATACCCTTCCTAATAATCCCCAGCATAGCATTGGCCTTCTTTATTGCAGTCACACACTGTCTCGACATTTTCAGTGAGTTATCCACTACAACTCCAAGATCTCTCTCTTGCTCAGTCTCTGCCAGTTCAGACCCCATCAATGTGTATTTATATTTAGGATTTTTGGCTCCAATGTGCATCACCTTGCACTTGGCCACATTGAACCCCATTTGCCATGTTGACGCCCACTCGCCCATCCTTGACAGATCCCCTTGGAGTGCCTCACAATCCTCACTGGTTTTCACCACCCTGAACAACTTTGTATCATCCGCAAATTTAGCCACTTCACTGCTTACTCCCATCTCCAAATCATTAATGAACAAGTTAAAAAGCAGTGGACCAAGTACTGATCCCTGCGGTACCCCACTGCTTACCACCCTCCACTGAGAAAATTGCCCACCTACACTCACTCTCTGTTTTCTATGAACTAGCCAGTTTTTGATCCATAAAAGGACTTGTCCTTCTATCCCATGATTTTTGAGCTTACTTAGGAGCCTTTGATGAGGAACTTTATCAAAAGCTTTCTGGAAGTCAAGGTAAATAATATCTATTGGATCCCCCTTGTCCACATGTTTGTTCACCCCCTCAAAGAACACTAACAGGTTAGTGAGACAAGATCTTCCCTTACAGAAACCGTGCTGAGTCTGCCTCAATAGGTTTTGTTCATCTATGTGCCTACTAATTCTTTCCTTAATAATGGTTTCCACCAATTTACCCGGTATCGACGTCAGACTGACTGGCCTGTAATTTCCCGGATCTCCTCTGGAACCCTTTTTAAAGATGGGAGTGACATTAGCTACCTTCCAATCCTCAGGAATGGAGGCAGATTTTAAGGAAAGATTACATATCTTTGTCAGGAGATCTACAAGTTCACATTTGAGTTCTTTCAGAACTCTCGGATGTATGCCATCTGGGCCTGGTGATTTTTCAGTTTTTAAGTTGTCTATCAGTTTTAGGACCTCCTCTCTCGTCACCTCAATCTGACTCAGGTCTTTCAACACCCCTCCTGAAATCAGTGGTTCTGGAGTGGGCAAGCACTTCTCATCTTCCACAGTGAAGACGGAGGCAAAAAATGCATTTAGCTTCTCAGCCATTTCCCTATCATCCTTCAATACTCCTTTTACCCCTTGGTCGTCCAAGGGCCCCACTGCCTCCCTGGCTGGTTTCCTGTTTCTAATGTATTTGAAGAAAGTTTTATTGTTGGTTTTTACGTTTTTTGCTATATGCTCCTCATATTCCCTTTTTGCCTGCCTGACCTCAGACTTGCATTTTATTTGCCATAGCCTGTGTTCCGTTTTATCAGCCTCACTGTGACTAGCTTTCCACTGCTTAAAGGAATTCTTTTTACTTTTTACAGCCTCCATTACTCTGTTTGTTAACCATGCAGGCTTTTTCCTATACCTGTTTGTGCCTTTCCTAACCTGCGGAATATATATTTTTTGAGCTTCTAGGATCGTAGTTTTAAATAGATCCCAAGCTTCCCCAATTGTTTTGACCCTTTCTACTTTTCCTTTCAGTTTCCTCCCCACGTGTCCCCTCATATCAGAGAAATTACCCCTTTTAAAGTTAAAAATGGTTGTGTGAGTCTTTTTGGCCAATTCTCTATTTGTACAAATGATGAACTCAACAACATTATGATCACTGTTTCCAAGCGGTGCAATCACTTTTACATCTCTCACCAGGTCTTGAGTGTTACTTAGGACCAAATCAAGGATCGCCTCTCCCCTGGTAGGTTCCGTGACCATCTGCTCCATAGCACAGTCATTTAGAGTGTCTAGAAACTCAATCTCTTTTTCCCGGCTAGAACACATATTGACCCAATCAATGTGTGGGTAGTTAAAATCACCTATTATTACACAGTGTTTTTGTCTAGTTGCTATCTTTAAGGCATTCATCATTTTATAATCCTCCTCTATCTTTTGATCTGGTGGGCGATAACAAACTCCCAGTGTTAAGTTTCCTTTTGGCCCCCCTATTTCAACCCATAGAACTTCCAGAAGCGAATCCAATTCACTTAGCCTCTCAATCTTTCTAGACTTTATACCCTCTCTGACATACAGAGCTACCCCACCTCCAACCCTTCCCCCCCTATCCTTCCGATATAATATATAACCGGGAATCACTGTGTCCCACTGATTTTCCTCATCCCACCAAGTTTCAGAAATACCCACAATGTCTATTTTTCCCTCCGACACCAAGCACTCCAACTCCCCGATTTTACCTCGGACACTTCTAGCATTTGTATAGAAACAGCTGTAATTTCCCTTACAAGTTAAGCCTGCATCCTTCCTCTTGCTATCTCGAGTCGTTGTCCGGCAGTCCATGTCACCAGCCATGGCCTCTGTGGACAATTTCAATCCACCTCCCTGTAGAAAAGCAACCGGTACCCCCTCACCTCTCTCAGATGAGCCAACCCGAACCAGAGACTTTTCATCTCCTGTCGGCTTTCCCCCAATAT
The DNA here is from genome assembly GCF_001447785.1 of Gekko japonicus. Taxonomy (NCBI): domain Eukaryota; kingdom Metazoa; phylum Chordata; class Lepidosauria; order Squamata; family Gekkonidae; genus Gekko; species Gekko japonicus. Next base: position 65,633 of record NW_015176059.1, on the reverse strand, counting down.
TCAGTTTAAAAGCTGCTCTGCCACCTTTTTGATTTTAAGTGCCAGCAGCCTGGTTCCTTCTCGGGACAAGTGGAGACCGTCTCGCCTGTACAGCTCCCTCTTGTTCCAAAAAGTATCCCAGTGCCTAACAAACCTGAACCCTTCCCCCCTACACCATCGTCTCATCCACGCATTGAGACTCCTGATCTCTGCCTGTCTCTCCGGCCCTGCGCGTGGAACAGGTAACACTTCTGAGAAGGCTACCTTGGAGGTCCTGGACCTAAGTTTCCTGCCCAGCAGCCTAAATTTCTCCTCCAGGACCTCACGACTGCATTTCCCCACATCGTTGGTGCCGACATGCACCACGACCACTGGCTCCTCCCCAGCACTATCTACCAGCCTATCTAAAACACGCGTAATGTCCGCTACCTTCGCACCAGGCAGGCAAGTCACCATACGGTCAGTACGCGGGTTCGCCACCCAGCTGTCTACCTGCCTAAGGATCGAATCACCCACTACCAAGAGCCCCCCTCCCACCCTGCTCAGGGATGGTTCCTTGGTGCAAAAGGAGAGCCGCTCACCAGCTGGGGAAGAGGTCCCTTCTGAGGGCACATTCCCCTTATCCTCAGCATGGTGCCCTGTTTCCCCTAGACCCTCATGCTCCCTGACAGCAGCGGGGCTGCCAGATCCAGAGTGGGACGTAGCTAACAAGTCCCCGAGAGTCTTTTCTGTGTGCCTAGCTGACTGTCTCTGCTTCTCCAGGTCAGCCACCTTGGCCTCAAGGGAGCACACACGTTCCCTGAGAACCAGGAGCTCCTTGCACCGAGGACACACCCAAGACTTCTGCCCAGTGGGCAGATAGTCATACATGTGACACTCCGTGCAAAACACTGGATAGCCCCCAACCCCCTGCTGGCATTCTGGCTTCATAATTCTTTTAAAATAAATAAATATAATCCCCCTTTTAAACCCTTGGTATTTATGTGGTTTTTGTTATCAAGTCAAATTATTTTACGGGAAAGACAAAGAGCCTAGGGCCTTGTCTTTCTGGCTCTTTTGGGCTTCTTACAGAGCCCCTAGTCTAAGAGCCACAGGCAAAGAGCCCTTTAGCTCTCCATGCCCTAAGAGCCACAGGCAAAGAGCCCTTTAGCTCGCCCTTCGGCTCGCGCCAGCGGCGCCCGCGTCCCCTCTGATGTTTCCTTAAATAGAGGCCTCCCCCAGCAGAGGTCAGGCAGCAGCTATTCAAATTCAAATTCACCCAGGCACTCAATCACAGGCAAAACAATGCCCCTTCCACTTCCTCTCAATTACAGGCAATCCCAGTCAAACAGTGCCCGTTCCTCTCCCACACTCAATCAGCCAGGACTCTGCAAGAACTCTAAGTGCTTCCACACACTGCTAAACACAGTTTTCCCACAAAATATCCTTAGCTGAATTCTCTCAGCTGAAAGCAAGTAAAAGAAACCCACTCACCTCTCTCACAGCTCTCTCTCCTGCTCCTGCTCAGAGCTCAGCTGGTCTCAGCGCCACTTACAGCAGGACCTGGCCTTTTCCTGGCCGGTTCCATCTCCTCCTCCCTGCTCGACTCATCCTCCAGCACATCCACCTCGGCTTGAAGGACACGGGGGGTTCTGACTTTCGCCATCCCTTTTCTTGGAAGCAAATCGCTCCGGCGCTTGTCCCCTTCTCTCCCCCCCCCCCCGATCCTCTCAGCTCCCCCAATGGACCGTTGGCTGCGAAATGGCCTCACTTCCCACATCTTAGGCAGAGTCCCTGTTTTATCCGTTGCTCTCTGACTGACGGCAACTGCGGAGTGGGCTTCGCCTTGGGGTGGGGGGTGCCGGTGCCCTTCCAGCCACTACCACGTTATCCAACCGTATAGTGTGCAATCGGCTCTTGGCGCTCTCCACCTCCTGCATCCAGGCCGCCAAGGTTCTTGGGTCTCGGGTTCCCATGACTGAGTTCCGAATGTCCATATTCAGCCCTAACCGGTACTGTTGTGCGAACACTGGGTCAGACCAGTCCCGGATTTTGGCCACTTGCCAGTGGAACTCAGTTGAGTATTCCCGAAGAGATAACTTGCCTTGTTTAAACATGTGGAGGAACGCTTCTGCCTTCTCGCCCACAGTGCGGTCATTGAACTGGGCTCTCAGCACCCACATAAATGCATCCACACTCCCCAATTCCACAGCATCCAGGTTGTGGAGGCCCACATACCAGCTAGTCGCTGCACCCCACAAGCGAGAATAAATGAAATCCACTTGTTGCACCTCGTCGGGGAAAACATGAGCCCAGCGCTCAACGAACTTCATCACCCTTATGATAAAAAAAGGAGAGGTTCTCCAGGTCGCCGTCAAAAGTCACGTCAAGTAAGTCCTTTGGCCGTGGCATGGCCGGCAGAGGTAGGGGGCCTGCAGACTGTGCTGGGTGTGATGGCGGCTGCGGCGGTGGAGGAGGTGGCGGCAGAGGTGGCTGAGGGATCGGCTGGCCTGGCCCGGGAGCAGGTGCAGGGATGGGAATTATCGGGGGGACCCATGGAACAGCCAGTTGGGTCTGCACCACATGGGCCATGATCCCCGGAAGATTCTGGAGCAGTTGCCCCATGTCCCACATTATAGTGCAGCAGTCCAGTTCTAGTCTATCCAGCCTCCCATCCACATCCCTTCCCAGACTTCACAAAGATCTCGATGGGAATGTGATGGGTCTACCCGGGGTCATCCCGAACCTCCCTGAGCTCGACCGGGGGTCAAAAATACTGTCCCGACTCCGACTCCCCGGCATCGGACAGGTAGTTTGCATGGTGTCTCCCATATGCTGGCCCCAATCTCTGTCTTTGTGGCAGTAGGTCACCCCCTTTCCCAAATGCACGGGGATGAACGATACCGCCGACCGAAGTGTGGACCCTCCATCCATTGACACCAGCCCTCCTGAGCTCGCTGTCCTCTGTGGGGCCGTCGTCACAGGCGCCCCCGTTCCCGAAGTCATTGGGGTGGGTACTGCCGATGCTGTCGTGGTCGGGGCTGTAGTGGGCACCGTCGTAGGTACCATCACTGGCACTGCTGTGCTGGTCGGTGTAGGCACCGACATGGTTGCCGGGGTAACCCCTTCTAGGATCATAGCCTCCCAATAGGTGCGCACTAGGATCTGTTCTGGCTATTGTCTTTGGAGTTGAAGCTCAGGCCCTTCGCCTGACTACGTGTGGACCTGACTGCATGTGCAAACTTCTCTGGGTGTGCATAGCATGGGTGTGCTATGAACTTCCACATTCAGATAGTCAAATCCATCCTAATACCTGAGCCAGATAAATAAGGTCTGGATTGACCATCTATCCCTCACCCTTTGTTACAGGAAACTCAGAGCCTGTGCTTGGCTAGAGGTATAAGCCTTTTGCTGAAGATAAAGGGTAAGAGCCCATGCTCTTGTCCCCAGGCTCTTATTCCACAGCCCTTTCTGAGCCACATAAATGAACCAGCACAGGTTGGGGGGAGGGCTGTTGGGTTGTATATTTTTGTTTAAATGTGTATTGCTTATGTATTTTACTTTGTAAGCTGCTCTAAGTCCCCAGAGTGGTAGAAAAGTGGGATAAAAATATGTAGCAAACTAGCTGCATCAGTTTTGCTTTTGGGGGGGAGGCAAATTGGGAGGTAGGATTCTTGTCAATGACCCTCCTTAATTAGAGGTTGCATTGATTGACAGCCATTCAGGGAACTGGTTTTTCACAACCATGGAAAATCTTGAACTACATGTTAAGTAGATTCCCTGTGCATTTTTTCTACCATTTTTAAACACAAAGCAACATGGAGTATGCTGTGTCATTGCTGAAGGGCAGGTGGAGAGCAGCTGCTTATCCTTCCCACTCATGTCATTTTTCAATTAAGAATCTTCTCCCCAAACTGCTTTTTCACCCCTTGATGGCAATGGTGTGGGGAAGAAGGGACCCCATATCTTTCTCCCATCTATGAAAAAATGTCTTGGGAAAGATGATTTGAGCTGGGGGGGGGAACAAACCCAGAGGGTGGAGAGAATTATACAGCTTTTCTTTGTGTGCATCTTCTGCTCAGATATAATCTGCCTCAGGCTGTTTTGGGTTTTTAAAAAAAAGTCCATGGAGGAAAGCATCACAGAATTCCATTTAACACATCGTTTGAGACTCAGTAAAGCCTTGCCGGGAAATAACAGGATATTAGTAAGGCAACTGGTGAGAGAAAGCACGAATAGAAGGAACCATTCAAACAAGGAAACATGTTTTCTTAGATATCTTTCTTGCTCTCTGATCTTGCTTATGGAACACATTATATCATCTCCAGGGGTCATTTCCTGCAGGAGCACACAGGAGCGGAGCTCTGGCAGTAAAGAGCCCAGGGGGTGGGCACATGCAACAAGCCCCACCCTCTGCTCCCAGCAGCTCTCAGTCAGAGCAAAAAGCAGCCAGGTAAGTTGCAGAGCCCCCCCCCCCGGGCCCCAGGTCCAAACAGTCCAGTGGCACCTTTAAGACCAAGTTTTATTCAGGTACAAGCTCTCCTTCCTCTACGAGGACAGATCTGCATGCCCCCCCCAATAGTTGGCAATCCAGAACAGTCCAGTGGAGCCTGAGTAGTGGGTGTTGCCTTCTGACACACCTCCGGTGATGCCAGGGGGTGTGGCATATGCAAATGAGTTATGCTAATGAGCTCTTCTTTTATGAAATGACCCCTGATCATCTCTATTTTCTTCCCTGATGCTGAATTAACACTGAGGTCTGAAGCATCAGTTCTATAACCTTATTCAAACACAATTTTAAAGGGATACTACTAAAGTGTTTGGGACTGGGCTAATAGGAATAAACTGCTGAAAGATGACAAAAATATCTTGGTTTATGGAATTCAGGGTGAGACAATAAAAAACCAGGAATTCTACATTTACTGTAATAAATTCAAATTAATATGTATAGCATCAAAGGTTTTATCTTCCTGTACGAAACAGAACAAATATCCAGGCCTACCACAGTGTTCATATATAGTGTTTATAGAAGTCATATAGACAAACTGTGATGTTCTCTATATTTCTTATGTTTCTGATATGCAAGGAACTTGACATACATTTAATTTATTTATTGTGCTCATATTTTGTATTCCTTAATCCTCTTCCCAAGAACAAGCAACTCCAAATAGGTCTTAGGGTAGCTTACAATGTAATAAAAACAAGAACTGATAAAATGTGTACTAATTATCAACCTTTTAAAAAATCCTTAAATACAGTCAGAATAAAATAATTTAAAAAACCAACAGGGTAGCAGCCAGTACAGAAGTTTTAAAACTTTCTTCCAGCTCCCAAGGCATTGCCAGAATAAAAATGCCTTGGTAATTTTTCTAAAATGGTCAACATATCTGGTGGTATCAGCTTCCCTGTGGATGTACTCAGAAGGCCCCATTTCTTGTCTGTCTCCACCAATCTGCTTTCAGTAAAAGACAGCATTTGGAGCATGGCCTGTTCCAAAGATTATAGCATGTGAGGAAGTTCATATTATAGATTATAGCATGTGAGGCAGTTTAGGTGCTTCCTAAAATGGCCATGCTTTTGCTCTTCTGTCTCTGAAGAGGTTTTGAAAAGGGGAGGGGATATGGCCTTCATTCCTGAAGAAAATGAATGATGTAGAGTGGGGAATGAAGAAACCAACCTGACCTTTACTCCTCAAATATTCATTATTAAAATATATTGCAATGCAGGCCCGGGGACTAGGAGAATTGTTTTCCAGAAATCAAATCATGGGGAAGGTCATAATTGGAAATGGGCGGTGGTAAGTGAGGTATAATCCAGTGTTGTAGTTGCTGGTTGGGATGCACTCTGTAGTCTTTCTGTCTTCTATGCCTTTCTATTGTCTCTTTGGATGTACCACCACAGAATCTCTTGTAAGAGGACTGGAAAGGAGAAAAACTCCAGTCCACTTCCTTAAGCTCCCCTCCTTTCTTACAGCAACACCGCATACTACTTCACCTCAGGTGCCTTGGAATTCAGCACAGTATAATGTACAAAGTTCTCTGGTTCTCTGGATACTTTATAGGAAATAAGGACATAAGAACTTAAGAAAAGCCAATGTTGGATCAGGCCAATGGCCCATTCAGTCGAATACTCTGCCATACAGTGGCCAATAATACCAGGTGCTGTTTAAACCGGTAGAAAACTAATATTGATAATTGGGAGTAACTCCTGCTATTAGTATGGCTAAAACAAACAGCTAAGTTGGTAGTAAATGAGTAAACAATTTTAAATAACACTTAGGCCTCGGTCACACAGAAGATTTTGGCCCGGGAGAGGGACGGATGGGGGGAGCAGCAAACGGGTGCGAGCACACCGCAACATCTGGGATTCGGCTCGCACCCGTCCCCGATCCATCCCTTCAGGCTAATAACACGCTGTAAAAAAAACACAACAGAAGAGGAGGACTTACAGGATACACCGCAGCAAGCGCAGCGGTGGGATCGCTGGCGCGCTCGTCCTCCGCAGCAATCCAGCCTCCTGGCCGAACTGCGCACACACACACATGTGCAGTTCAGCTGCCTCCCTCCCTCTTCAGTGGCTTCCCCCTGACATCTGATCATGCCGGGGAGGAAGTGCACAGCGGCTCAGGGGATCTATGTGATCCCACCGCCGCATGTCTCTTTTGGGGCAGCTTTAAAAAGCCGCACTTTGCCCGTGTTTTTTCCTCCAGTGTGGCAGGGGCCTTAGACAGCAAAATGGTTAATATAAAAATATATAAGCACGCACCAGTTAGCCTGACCACTGTCCATGTTTGCATGTTTCTAAATTAAGGAGGTTACTGAGTTAGGGTATATTCTGATATTACCTCACTATTGCAATATATGTAGCCTTGAGGGTAACTGAAAATAATCCAGACCAACCACAGCAAATAGCCCCTAGCACAACCGAGCACTTTAGGAATGCCATGGAAGCACACACTCATACTGAAGGTACAGGGGAAGAAGCATCACCAATGAAGGTGCCCTGTCCTTGTGCCTATTCTCCACCTCATATCTGGAGATGGAAAGACATGGAGCCAGTGTTCCCTCTAAGCTGAGTTAGTTTGAGCTACCTCACAGTTTTTAAACCTCCAGCTCACAGATTTCTGTCTTAGCTCAGGAAGGATGGATCCAGAGCAAACTAATTTATGTGGTAGCCAAATCGCTCACTCACAACTTTAATGCCAGTAGTTCACAAAGTAAAATTTTTGCTCACAAGACTCCACAGCTTAGAGGAAGTATTGCATGGAGCAAAAATTTTGATGACAGATGTAATGCTTGGGCAGAGTTATACAGGAGCAAGTGGTCCTTTAGATATCGTGGCCCCAGGGTTTTAGGTCCTTCAAGGTCAAAACGGCTGTATCTTCCTACTCTAGCATCAAAACACTAACAAGGAGGGAGCCAGATAACCCCCAGGGCAAAGAATTCTGGAGGGTGGTAAAGATAATGGAAAAGGCCCTTTATTGCATCCCTACCCATCATACTGTTGATTGTGATGCAATGCAGAGCCTCTGTGGATGATCAAACTATATGAGCAGAAATGGCCTTAAAGATATCCAGATGCTGTTGTTGCATTATTGTAAAATCTGAGCTTTCCTTTTTCCAATAGTTGGAAGTAAGGGTGGTTTTCTTCTTCCAGTTGTTGGCTGTTGACTGTTGGGTTTTATTAAAAGGTCAGAAAGTAAAACAACTAAGCTGACCTCCTTAAGCAAGGAGGATGTATGGTATTGATGGGGTATAACTGATCCCCCTCCCAAAATCCTGGATGGTTGTGATATAAAAGGAGCAGAGAAGGAAGACAGAAATATTATCTCACAGGATGTGTGAAAAAAGTTGGACTTTATTGGGGAACTAATACATCGTGACTGGTTGCTTTGAGAGCATAAATTATGAAGCAGTGGGACCAGAATGTGAAACTCAATAACTAAAAAAATGTGGCTGCCTTTCTTTTAGGTATCAAGAAGTGATCATAGCACTCTAGTGTGCTAAGTGTGGCAGGCATTCTATGGTTTAAACTTCATAGTCTGAAGTTAGGAACCAGCCAAATAGGACTGTTGTCCTTCTCCAGGCACAAAAGGAAAAGGCATGTGAAACATCAGCTTCTGAATTCACCATGCCTGGTATGAACAAAAGGAGCTATTCCATCTGCCTGCTGTTCTTCAGGCTCCAGGTTCCCCACTTTAAATTTCAGTTGACATAGAATGTTAGAGCTGGAAGGGACCTTGCAGGTCATCTAGTCCAACCCCCTGCACTCTGCAGGAGCATAGCCGAAAGATAGCCCTACAACATACCCGAAAGATGGTTGTCCAGCCTCCTCTTGAAAATGTCCAGTGAAGGAGCATCCACCACCTCCCAAGGCAGACTGTTCCACTGCTCAACCACTCTTACAGTTAAGAAGTTTCTCCTGATATTTAGCCAGTAACGACTCCCTTTAATTTCCACCCATTAGATCTAGTCTTTCAAGACCTGCTCTATCTTCTACATGACAGCCCTTCAAATACTTGAAGACTGCAATCATGCCCCTCTAAGCCTTCTCTTTCCCAGGCTAAACATACCCAACTCTTTCAGCCTTTCCTTTTTTTTTTTTTAAAAAGAATTTATTTATACTTTTTCCAACAAACAAACAAACAAACAAAAAACAGCCTTTCCTGATAAGACTTGGATTCCAACCCTCTCACCATCCTGGTTGCCCTCTTCTGGACACACTCGAGCTTGTCAACATCCTTCCTAAAATGTGGTGCCCAAAACTGGACACAGTACTCCAGGTGAGGCCTGACCAGAGCAGAATAGAGCAGAACTACCACCTCCCATGATCTGGACACAATGCTTCTGTTAATGCATCCTAAGATTGCATTAGCTTTCTTCGTAGTCACATCGCACTGCAGGCTCATGTTTAGCTTGTGATCAACCAGAACACCCAGATCCCTTTCACATGTGCTGCTGTCAAGCCAAGTCCCTCCCATTCTATATCTGTGCCTTTGATTTTTTGTACCTAAGTGTAGGACTTTGCACTTATCTCTATTGAAATTCATTTTATTTGCCACCCAAGACGAAATAAGAGACAGACAAAATTGCTGGGTTTAACTATTGGGCCACTTTATTAAATGACATCTTAACTGTAACCAATGGCAAGGGCGAACAGTTCAGCGGTATGATCAAGGCCCGGGGGTCTCCGACCCCTTCCTTAACTTTGACATAGTGCGAGCCACCCAACCCCAGGCTGGAGCCATCAGCAATGGCTCCCGCCCAACCGGTTAGCCATTACAGGACGACCCCCTAGCCCCAACTCCCGAGCCGCTAGGTTCAAAGAGAGGACCAAATGGGGTGCTCCCACAGGCAGTCTGCTTTCCCCGCCCCGTGTCGCTAGGCACAAAGGCTGTACTCACTAGACCCCTTTCAACCCAAAATATGGGTGTTGGCTGGTGCTCACCGTACCGCAACCTACATACCGCCTAGAACCCTGCCATCACCAAGGCCAAGCCTCAGCTTAGGCCTTTGCGTCCACCGGGAGGCCCAGTGCCACCTGCAGCCCCTGCCTAAGGTCTTCCAGAAAGATGTCATTACCCAATTCGGATAAGTGGACCCCATCCTGCCTGTACAGCTCCGGACGCCCCTGGTGTATATTTGGGTGAGGAAGAAAACAGCCCAAGCCACCTTCTAAAATTCTTTGTAGCTCTCGGTTAGCCTTTCAGCGAGCCTTGTCAATAGCCAAAGGACTCGTTGCACCTCGCCAAACTCTACGAGGTACAATGGCCGACCAAATTAAATGCGTCTCCGGCCATCTCCTTCATATCGCCTGGAAATCATCTCGCGCTTGAAGAATCAAGGCTTTTCCCTTCATCAAACCCAAATCGTTTCCACCCAAATGTATAACAAGAAACTGTGGTGGGGACCCAGTGTTTTCTTGAAATAACAGCTGTAGTAACCCGAACCACTGCAAGCCCCTGCGGCCCCGCCACTCCATGGTAGCCCACTGGCCGAGACCAAGCTGAGAGCCAATCGCCGTTCGTCTGGTGCGGCATGCTGCCCGAAAAACATAACTGTGCCTGCAGATCAAAACAGTCTTCCTTTTCTGCCGGGCAAACCAACCCGGAACGGAGAACACAGTTAACAAAAAGTGGAGGAAGCCATAGCCATCCCCCCTTCAACATGCCGCACCGCCATTATTTTCTTACCAAGGGGGGAACATGAGTCCGGAAAACCCCAGAGTGGCATCTGCCCAACCTCTTGATATACGCTGTCGGATATCCCATTGCTGCTGCCGTAGATGAGGCCCCAATGCGCAAAGAGTGCGTCCCAAAACGCACCCCAGAAAGCCCCAACACCGCTAATGCCCTAGAAGTCACCGCCCAAAACTGGTACTTTGTCAAAGGAGTGCCGTCATGGTGCTGAAATAGCAAACCATCACGCATACCCCTAAGTGCTAAGTATGCAGCTAATGCTTTAACTGGGCATAACTGCCCTTCACCGCAAGCTCCGATCTCTACCACCGCCCCGCGTTGGCGCTGATCCATTTTAGAACGCCGAAATAGAAACTTGGCCTTGACCGCACCTAACTCCATATCCTGTACCCGAAGAGCCCTATCCGAGGTATCTCCCCTGGACTGAACAACCAGTTCACTAACTCGGAACGCCCCCAAAAATGCCACCAGAGCGGCGGCGTGAAATAGGGCTTTTTCTCGGAAGAGCAAACATCCTTCCAAGTGGCTCGTAAGCCTCGCAAAATGTCAGGGGAAATAGGCTGCCTCTGGTCCACTCTAGCCCCAGCCTCCCGTAACCATCCTTCCAACATCTTGCGTATCCTAAAATCCCCCGTGTGATCCATCACCCCCTTAGATTTGCTGGTAAAGGCAACAGCAGACAACATCCCTTTAATCGAGCTCACTGCTAAGCCCTTACCTTTTGGCACCATGCAAAAATGCAAAAGCTGGTCAACCGGAACAGGCCATGAATCAGGGTACCCTACCTCACGTCTAAAATTTGAAAACTGGATAACTGACTGGTCATAGGCCCTCCTGGTGTTGGGTGCTACAGCTAATGTTATTGCCCTGTTCACCTCCGCCTTCCAACCAATCAGAGCCCTGGCGGCATCTGCACCAGCTGTGGGTCGGTGTCCGGGGTGAGCTGACGGAATCTCTCCATCTGTTTATGAGAGAGAGCATCAGCCACCCCATTGTCCGCCCCAGGGACATGCCTAGCTAAAAACAATATGTTCAGCTGGAGGCACCGAAGTGTAAAAGCCCTAACCAGCCGCATTACCCTCGGGGATCTAGAGGACAAGGAATTGATTACTTGCACCACCGCAAAATTGTCACACCAAAAATGAACTGTGTGATTGGCCAATTCCAAACCCCATAGATGCACTGCCACTAGAATAGGAAAAAACTCTAAAAAAGTCGAATCCACAGTCAGGCCTTCTTGCTCCCACCATGCCGGCCAAACCTCCGCACAACAGCGTCCTCGGAAATAGACTCCAAAACCCGAGGACCCAGCCGCATCTGAGTGCACCTGAAGCTCTGCCTCAAGCCTAAGCTCGTCCCTCCAAAAAGATACACCATTGAAAGCGGCTAAGAATTCCAACCACATCTCCAAATCCTACTTAATACCAGCAGTGATCCGGATCCTGTGGTGTGGAAGCCGCAACCCAGCCATCGCAGAACACAGCCTCCTCAAGAAAGCCCTTCCGGGAGCAACTACCTTACAAGCGAAATTTAGGTGCCCTGTCAACTGCTAGAGCTCCCTCAAACTAGCCTTCCTTTTCCCCAGAAAACCATGAATACGGCTACGCAGGTCCCCCAGCTTGCCAACCGGTAGCCGAGAGGCCTGTGCCACTGAATCCAACTCCACACCCAGAAACGTAATCACCTGTGCTGGACCCTCTGTCTTTTCGTGTGCCAAAGGCACACCCAACTCCCCAGACATTCCTGTAAATGCCTCCAACAATCTCTCGCATTGCCCAGACCCTAGCGGGCCTACGAACAAAAAATCGTCCAAGTAATGAACAACCGTGGCAAAACCCGTGCGCCTACAAACAGCCCACTCCAAAAAAGAACTAAAATGCTCAAACATGGCACACGAAATAGAACAACCCATTGGCAATGCTCTATCTAAATAAAAGGCACCCTCAAAACAGAAACCCAGGAGCTCAAAATCATCAGGGTGAACCGGAAGGAGACGAAAGGCAGACTTAATGTCGCATTTCGCCATCTCCGCTCCTTGCCCACATTGTCACACTATGCATACCGCCTGATCAAATGAGGTATACCGCACAGAGCACAACTCCTCGCGAATGGCGTCATTGACCGAGCCACCCCTTGGATAGGACAAATGATGAATTAATCTGAACTCCCCGTGCGCTTTCTCCCAAGGGAGAAACTCGAAGATTGGGAACCGGCGGAGCCGGGAAAGGACCCAGGACCCTCCCTTCACTCAACTCCTTCTCAATCTAGTTCCTGACCACGTCCTCCATGCCCTTTAAGGACTTCAGGTTCCGTGCCATAAAAGGGGCCCTAGCTCCTTTAAAAGGAATGTGAAAACCCTGAGAAAACCCCTCTAACAAAAACAGTCTGTCTGTGCGACAGGGGTAATTTTGCAACAGCTGTTTAAGCACTGTCCACCTTATGGGGGTTGGACCCCTTTCCATGCCCCTGTGCGGGACCACCCCCGTCTGTTCGCCTGCGACCTCTCCTTGGCTTTCCTTGGAAACACGCGGAGAAGGGATGGGGTCCCGCACACAGTGGGCATTCATGCCAAAACTGGCATGCTTTCCTACTGCACACTCCGTGCGCCCCAAACTCCCAGCAAATCTGGCGAGGTTGAACCACCCGCCCCGCCTGCTGGTGGGGACCAGCATGCACAAACTCACGATCCACCAGATGCCCACTATGAGAGCGATCGCCAGAATTTGGCCTGGAGGAGGTCATCACTTGCAACCACAAATGCGGGTGAATCTGGTCCCAACGCAAGGAAGGGTTCATGGCCGCTTGCATTCTAAATTCCTCATCATACTGAAGCCATGCGGGGCCGGTAAAGCCAGTATAACCCTTGTATATTATGTCAAAGTATTGGAACATCCCGGCTGCCTTATATGGTTGCGCTTTGGAAAGCACTCCCGCATAAATCAAAAATCCAGCAACCCAGTTGGCCCAAGTCTTATCCACCTTCATTCGTCTGTAATTTTCTTTGTCTTTCTCTTCTAACTCCTCTTTCTCCTTCTTCTCTAATTCACGATACAATAAAGAAAAGACGTCCACAACCTCTCCCCTACATATTTTCTCCCTGGTAGCCGGAAGAAGATGATCGCCTAGGGGCAATGCCAAGCCCCCAAATGGGAGAGCAGAGGCCAGAGCCCCTGCATATGACAATCCACATGGCTCAGGGCCACTCCACCATGGTGTAAAGCCAGCACAGCAGCAAGCTGCTGGAGCAGGACTAGGCGTGTTCTGTCCCATCTGCCCCCACCCATGGCTGCATGCCGGGGTGTTGGGTGGGGGAGGAACAAACCCCTGAGATTCGGGGTGCCCCCATGGCCACGCACCCCCAGTGTGGTGTGTGCAACACTTACCAGGTGCCGAAGAAGGGTCTGCCACGGGCTCAGTTGGATTCTGCCACCCCGCAGTCGTAGCTGCTGCCTGGTCTCCATCCTTGCTACCTTCAGCGTTATCCCCATCCACCACAGCAGAACGCCCTTCTACAATAGATAAATGCGTTAATACCTCTTGTTAGCAGCTGCATGAGTTTCTTTCCTACCCGTAGCCCTTCCCAGCATTCGTCCAGGAGGAGTGGAGACTCCCGCTGCCGCCTCCACCGCCATCAAGCGGTCCAAAATGGCCTGTAGCACCCCATCATCCTCGTCATTCGAAGAAGACAAAGCCGGAGCTGGCCGCTTAGGCGTTGGCTTAGGTGCCGGCTGCTTGCCCTTTGAGTGCCCAGAGCCCTTCTTGGGAGCCATAACCAAAAGTGAAACTGAATACTGATGCACAAAGTGGCCACCAGACCTCTGAGGACAAAATGGCCCCCAACCTTTAGAGCAAATGGCCGCCCACCACACCCAATATGGCCGCCGCCCAGCAACCACTGTGGATTAGAAGAGGGAGATGAGGAGGAGGAGATTGGATTTATACCACACCCCTCACTACCAAAAAGAAACCCAGAGGGGCACACAAACTCCCCTCCCCACCCTTCAAACAAAAAACACCCTTGTAAGGTAGGTGGAGCCGGAAAAACCCCCGCCAGAAACTACCCCTTGCAAGGACAGCCCCACTAGTGCAATGGTCTGCCAAAGGTCCCCAAACGTGGCATTGGGAGCAATTCCGGGTCCTCCAGATCTGAGTCCCCGCCCCCCAACACCCAATAAATCTAGTGAGGTGAGAAACTGCAGCCCCAACAAAAATCCCCCTCTCAGCCACAAGGCCTCCTTCGCACCAATCCGAGAAAACAGGAAGGGGGGGGAAATCCCCGACCTTCAACCCCTGCGGGTCGCCTGCAGAGCCGGCAAATGGTCTATCCACCACCCGGCCCCAAACTTGCACTCCGACTGACTGCTACTCCCTTAAACCCAACAACCGCGCCTTGCAATAAGCGACAGGCGGGGACCCTGAAGCAACAGGCCACCCTGATCCGCCGCAAACCACCAGCTCCCAAGGTCCGCGACGAAGCCTCACTCCTCCCAGCTCCGATACAGCCTCTGAGCGTCCAAGCCCCGCTCTTCGTCGCCGCCACGAGCCGCCGCCGATCGCCTGGCTCCGCCCCCGGCAGCCGATCGCCCCTAGTTCCGCTCCCACGAAGCGCAGCCCGCAAACGGGATGACCCGGCAGCTTTCCCAGTCGAATCGCGTCCAGGAAAGGAGCTCCTGAGCTGCACTGCACACGCCGCAGGGCCCAAGTACCACAAAGCCCCAACAGAGCTCCTCTCCTGGTCGACGACTCGGTGAAACTCTGCCGAGCGAGGGAGGGGGGCTGGCTTATATCTCCTGGCCCCTCCTCCCCTTCGATCCAAATGGGCCAATTATGGCCCGCCACGATTGCCTGTCCCATTCATCTGGGCGGCAATTTTGCCTCACCAGCCCAATGGCCATTCAGGCCGAGGGCTGTTGATCCGGCTTGTCTCAGCCCACTGTTCCAGCCTATCTAAATCATTTTGAATCCTTACTCTGTCTTCTTCCGAATTAGCAATCCCATTCAGCTTCATGTCATCTGCAAATTTGATAAGCATCCCCTCTATGTCTTCCTCCAGGTCATTTATAAAAACATTGAACAACAACAGGCCTAGGACCGAGCCCTGCAGGACTCCACTCAAGAATTCCCTCCATGTAGACACAGAGCCATTTACGAGCACTTGTTGGGTACGATTTTTCAACCAACCACGAATCCATCCAACGGTTGCACCATCCAGCCCACACTTAACCAGCTTATCCTTAAGGATATCATGAGAAATTTTGTCAAATGCTTTACTGAAATCTAGATACACTATATCCACAGCATTGCCAGAGTTAACCATTTTAGTAACTCTGTCCAAAAAGGAGATAAAGTTGGTCTGGCATGACTTATTCTTGATAAACCCATGCTGGCTACTACCAATTAACTCATTCTGTTCAAGGTGCTCACAGAGCGTTTCATAATCTGCTCTAGAACTTTCACAGGTATTGATGTCAAACTGACAGGCCTGTAATTTCCCGGGTCCGTCTTTTTTCCCTTCTTGAAGATCGGGACAACATTAGCTCTTCTCCAGTCTTCTGGCACAACACCAGGACATCTCAAAGATTAGAGCCAGAGGCTCTGAACATCTGCAATTTCTTTTAGCACCCTGGGATGCAAGCCATCCGGCCCTGGAGATTTGAAAGTATTTAAGGCAGCTAGATGCTCTCTAACCATTTCCTTACTTACTCTGGACTGGCAGTTCCTCCTTCCTTCATATGCCCTGCATTCTTCAGTTTGTATACAGCTTACCTTACAGTTAAACCGATGCAAAGTGAGAGTTGAGTATATCTGCTTTGTCTTCATCCCTTGTTAAGGCTTGACCGTCTTCCCCTAGCAATGAGCTTACCCCATCCCTGTTCTTCTTTTTGCTCCGAACATAGGCATATAAATTTTTCTTGTTATTTTTAGCATCCCTTGCAAGCCTCAGCTCCATCTGCACTTTAGCCTTTCTGACACCATCCCTACAGATTCGAGCCTGCTTTTTGTATTCACCCTCAGTAATCTGACCCTCCTTCCATTTTCTGTACATTTCCGTTTTTAGTCTCAGCTCTTTAGAGAGTTCCTTGTTCAGCCACCTTGGCTTCATTACCTGTCTCCCACCTTTCTTTCTTACTGGAACAGTTTGAGATTCTGCCTTAAGCACTTCATTTTTTCAGCATCGCCCATCCTTCCTGTGCAGATTTCCCCCTCAGCATTTCCCGCCATGGGATCCTACCTAATATTTCTTTGAGTTTTTTGAGATCAGCAAGTCCAGGATATGAGTCCTACTATGTCCTGGTTTCACATGCTTTAGGTCTGGGCCTGGGTGATGAGAGTTGGGGCAGAGAGGACCTCTGACTGGAAGTCACATGGTGGATCTCAACACACCTTATATTTAGATGTGACCACCTATGGCCACAATTTGTCTCCATCAATAAGCATCTTAAAAAATAACACTGCTTAGACACTGTTCAATAACTGTGGTGTGAATATTTGTTTTTCCTTCCCTTGCCTTGGAATTAGAAAATGAGGAATGCTGTGCATGAAGCATACAAAACACACACATGTCTCAGTGCTCAGCAATGCTGCAGGAGCAATCTATTCCAAACGTTGCTTAGAAATTGCTGCTGGCTGTAATGCTGCCCATGGGAGTGCTGCATACTAATATTTGTATAAGGCAGGCTGCTTTAAAAATAGAATAATGACCTTTTCCACACCATTCATGCAGGTAGTACATAACAGTCCTGCACAAAATTGATTCTCCAAACTGACTGATGAAAATTATTTACCTCTCCCTCCTCCCCCCAAAAAAACTCCTAGTAGCATTAAATAGAAGCCAACAGAGAAAGAGCAGAAAATAATTATGCAAATGGGAGCTAATCTACAGTAACCAAATTTGGGCACTTTAATGAACTAGCACTTAAAAGGATGAAGTAGCGCTTTCTGTTCATCTGTTTAGTTGCCAACATTTTAAATTTTAAAGTTAGACTTTAAAAAAACACACATTTAATCTGATTCAGAAAAGTGTGTTCATTGATGACTCCAGCATCAACTGCCTAATGACTTACACATATGAAAGACTGCACAACATAGACAGGCCTTCATTTCACCTCACATCACTTCAAATTCCATGTGTTTCAAAACTCTCACGTTGTAGTAATCTAGTACTGAATGATGGTGAAGATTAGGTGATAGAAGTCAACTGAAGTAATTCATGATTAAGCCAGAGGGGGTTGATAGGAAAGGGAGATTTATTTTATTATTTATTTATTTAATTCAATTTATACCCCGCCCTCCCCGCAATGCGGGCTCAGGGCGGCTTACAAGTGGCAAACGCCAATATAAAACAACTTTAAAAACATTTATAAATCCCACAGTACAAAAGCATTCATAACAATCAAAGACTGGAGTGCTCTAGATGTTCAACATAATATCAGATGGCATTTTTTATAACTGTTCAGCCTCATCTGCTCCAGGGACTGATGTTCACCTCATCCAGGGCCAGGTAGAGATGGAATAGTGGTGATGTTAGTGGCGGCTCCTACTCATGCGCCTGGTGAAAGAGCTCCGTCTTACAGGCCCTGCGGAACTGCATAAGGTCCCGCAGGGCCCGGATCTCCTCCGGGAGCTCATTCCACCAGGTAGGAGCTGCCACCGAGAAAGCCCTGGCCCTGGTAGCGGCCAGCCTGGCCTCTTTGGGACCTGGCATTGCCAGGAGGTGTTGGGTCCCAGACCGAAGTGCTCGAGGGGGAACATATGAGGAAAGGCAGTCCCTTAGGTAAGCTGGACCCAGATCATGTAGGGCTTTAAAGGTAAGAACCAGCACTTTGAAACGAATCCGGTACGCTATTGGCAGCCAGTGCAGCGCTTTCAGCACAGGCTGGATGTGGTCCCTTCTAGGAAGACCCATCAACAGCCTGGCCGCAGCATTCTGCACTAGCTGCAGCTTCCGGATTTGCGACAAAGGCAGCCCCATGTAGAGAGCATTACAGTAGTCTAGCCTCGAGGTGACCGTCGCATGGATCACTGTGGCCAAGTCACCACGGTCAAGGAAGGGGACCAACTGCCGCACCAGCCGCAGATGGTAGAAGGCTGACTTGGCAGTGGCTGCCACCTGGGCCTCCATAGATAACGAAGAGTCCAGGAGCACTCCCAAACTCCTAACCTCCGGCGCTGGCACCAAAGGCACCCCATCGAAGGTCGGGAGAGGGAGCCCTAACCCCAAACCACCACGACTCAGGCCCAGGACCTCCTACTTCGCCGGGTTTAACTTCAGCCTGCTCAGTCGGAGCCAACCAGCCACGGCCTGTAATGCCCGGTGCAGATCTTCAGGGACAGAGCTCGACCGGCCGCCCAACATCAGATAGAGCTGGGTGTCATCCGCATATTGATGACACCCAAGCCCATACCTCCGGGCAATCTGGGCAAGGGGGCGCATATAGATGTTAAACAATAGCGTTAAGCCATTGAAGGGCGAGCCCCTGAATCCCCACGTCGGCGAGACGGTGGGTCAGCAGCTGATGGTCGACCATATCGAATGCGGCCGACAGATCTAACAACAACAGCGCCGCCACACCGCCTCAATCCAGATGCCATCGGAGGTCATCAGTAAGGGCGACCAATACAGTCTCCGTCCCATGCCCCGGGCGGAAGCCGGACTGGAAGGGGTCTAGGACGGAAGCGTCATCCAGAAAGCCCTGCAGCTGTATCGCCACCGCCCTCTCAATAAGTTTGCCCAAAAAGGGCAAATTGGACACCGGCCGATAGTTGGCCAATTCGGCCGGGTCCAAGGAAGGTTTTTTCAGGAGAGGGCGGACCATCGCTTCTTTGAGTGCCTCCGGGAACCGCCCCTCAGAGAGGGATGTGTTGATAATTTCCCTAAGCGCACCTCGCCGTCCCTCACGACCCGCTTTCACGAGACAGGAGGGGCACGGATCAAGGATGCATGTGGTTGGGCGCACATCTGCAAGCAATCTGTCGACTTCCTCCAGGCTAAGCAGGTCAAAGTGCTCTAAACCCGGCACTGAAGACGTGCAAGGGGCCTCGAGTTCACTCACTGTCTCAACTGTGGCGGGGAGGTCACGACGGAGCGCCAAGACTTTATCTGCGAAATAGCTCGCAAAAGCCTCACAGCCAATATCCAATTCCCTAGCATTTGAACTGCTCTGCGGCAGAGTTGTCAACGACCGAATTGTTCTAAATAATTGGGCTGGGCGGGAGCTCGCAGACGCAATCCTGGCCACATAGAAAACTCTCTTAGTGGCCTTGACTGCCACCTTTATCTTCCTCAGTAAAAATGTAGTTATGGTATATTAGCTGTAAGACCTTGAAACTGCCACATCACTGATAGTAGCACAGTACAAGATTCACTAGCTGGTAACCTGTACTCCACAGAGCTGGATCATGTAAAACACTCTTCACCAAGGTGCAGAGTTCACTGCAATTGCATTGGAGTCCACAGTGACCCCACTGACACCTACCAGTCACACTGTAGCATGCCAACAATGCCCCTTGGCAAGGGAGGAGTGGAAGCAGCCAACCAGTGTACACACCAATTAGGCTTGCCAAGTCCCCCCCCGGGGGGCGGGGAAACCCCCACCCCAGAGGCCCGTTCCCAGCCACTGGTGGGTCGGGCTGGTGGATCAGGCCCCGGGGGAAACTCCACCCCGACGTGCATGTCGCCCGGAAGTGACGTGGGCATGCTGGGCACGCTGGGGGCGGGGCCACGGTCATCCAAGGGAAAACTCTATGGTTTTCCCTTGGATGGTCGTGGCCCCGCCCCCAGTGTACCCAGCATGCCCGCGTTACTTCCGGGCGATGTGGATGCAGTGTGCTCCAGCCGCATTGTGGCTCAATTCACACTTTGCAACCCTAACACCAATGCAGCCATAGCCTCTGATTCGTTCCACCCACATGCAGAAGACAATGAACACATGGACGGAGGACTGTGGAGTGACAAGATCTTGTGCAAAATCTTATACAACATGTTCCACTGACCCACAAAGTCAGCCTTCAGTCATTCTCACATATGACACATTTGGAGGAATGTCCTGTGATACCCCTTATCCCCAGTGCACACTAGAACTGTCTCAAAATGGGCCACTCTCTCCTCCCTCTCCCATATACCTTGGGGAGCCATTTTGAGAAAGAAGAATTCGCTAGGTTCACTTTCTGAAAACTCATGATTGATTGCACAATATCTTGAGCAGCAGAAATGCAAGTGGTGATGCAATAAAGTTGACCAAGCACAGGTAGTTATTGCAGTCTTTCTAATGGAGTTTCTGCTTGCACAAGAGCTCTAGCACAAGTAGAAATTTTGTGCTGGATCCAACCTATTGTCTTCAATGGATGCAGAAGGGTATAACTCTGTTTAGGATGGCCCTGTCAATCTCACACTGAAGTCAAGCTTTCAGTAATTCTATTTCTACTGTTGTAGAAGTATTGAGGTTTTACAGAAATAGCATCTTAAACTGGCATCTTCATCACTGCAGGTATTCCTCTTCAAATTAACATAACTCCTGCTTTCACACTTCTACTGTTTAGGGTGTTGCAATACAAATTGCCACCTGGCACCATTATTTCAGGCTCTGGTATACAAATATCTTCAAGTATTGACACTCTCAGTGACACACAACTGGTACTGTATTTCACACTTTTGCCACTTGTGTTGTAACGTATGTCAGAGCAAACAGATTGCAAACTGACATTTTAATTTCAGTTTCAGCCTTTTCTCTTTGGAACATGCATTGGAAGCATATAACTGGCTTTTGGATGTTCAGTCTTCTGATGTTTCATTGATAATGCTAATGTCAAAATGGTCCCATTAAATCAACAGAATCATGTCAGAACCTCAGCTGGCGGCCATATGTTTACATATCAGCCTAAACACAGGTGACATAATTGTGGCATGTGTTCTAATGAACATGGGAGGTTTCAAGTGTGTTTTCATATTTTTACTTTAGTTTATTTTTTATAAAAGTTTGAGAGTTACACCCAATAAATAAAGCATTATGTAATCCAGTCCAGTACACTGATATTATATCTAGTGGTGTGCCAAATAGTCACCCCTTTCACTTTAGGGGCAACAGTTGGGTTTTCAAGGGGTAGAACTATGTCCTGTGAAATCCTTCAAATGTTCACTTTTTCATCCCATTTTCTGTGCTTCATTATAATTTTCCCCACCAGCTAGAATTAATTATCCCAGCCAGTCAGAGATCACATGTAAATATGATGATGTTGCTAATGAAGCCATTCAAAGATGACTTTTTGCTGATGTCACTGAGGGCAAAGAAAGCTCTGGTACAATCATGGTAATGCTTCTTGAACTGAACATCACATGGGTGATCCTAGCCAATGACATCAGGGATCACATAGTGAACTGAAGAAATCATTGAGGACAAAGACTCTTCAGGATCATGCATGCTGAACAGGTGGACACTTTCATTGCCTTTCACAGTTCTTCCCCTCTCCTTTCAAAAATATTTTGATAGTAACAAAAATGTTTGAAAAGGTTCACCCCCACCCACTCTTTCAGCTCAAACCTATCTTGATAAAATATTTTATTATGAGTATTATGTTACATAACTTCTACAAGCTCATGGCAAACATAATGCACATGTACATCCTGACCCAAATTTTCATTTAAAATAAAAATAAAAACCCTTGTAAATTCATGCTGCCATGGTTGTCATTATCATTTTATTTCTCTTTCCATTGCTGTCTTTCAAAAGGCATTTTCTACCATTTGTAGGAAAGACCTGTACAAGAACCAGTGTGGACATTATGACTATTCTGTGATTTGCATGCAGCTTCCCCATCTACATGAGCCCGATAATACAAACTTCCTTGTCATGGATTCTGGTATACTCCTGCATAATTTGTTTTT
>NW_015176059.1:24930-43506 GCF_001447785.1 Gekko japonicus | reverse complement strand
TACACCATTTTTAGTTCCAAGATAATACACCATTCAATTGTAAACAGCTTCTTAAGATTGCTGCTGAAGTGGGAGGATGTGTAGCAAAAGCTTCACATTTATCAGTCATCAGACACAGCTGGGAGACTGCAGCAAAAGAATTAAGACCATACCCCATGAAATAGCCATCAGCTTAAAAAACTGAGGCTATTGTTATTTCTATAAAACACTAGCATGTTCATTGTTAGCAGAATGGTTCGATGAAATTGCCATGCATATATATAGCACTATTTTCATAATTTACTCCTGGCATACATCTTTACTGCTGCATTTATAGTGGACTTTCATTCTTGACTTTTATCAGTTTGATCATGATAGACAGTTTCCAGGTTTCTGTACTTAGGGCAGGACTACATTGACATGGAACTACATTCCCAAGGTCTTCCTTTTACAGAGTGAAGAAAGCACAGGTGGCTGCCAATGGACTGGATGATTAGCTAAAGGAGAAGGATCTATTTAACCTTTCCTCATCCTGTCTTTTATCCAATAGAAATAACTTCTCCAGATGTGTGCCCACCTCCTGGGGAAAAGAGTTGTTGCGGAGAAAAGCAGCTTGAGGAGGGCAAATATTCCAAATAAATGGCTGACAAGGAAAGGACTTATAAACACCTTTACCTTCCTACCAGTCCTCAGCTCAGTCTTAAACCACTCATAGCTGCTTGCATGATAAAATTAAAAGCCATAAAGAAAACAATCAACCAGGTAGTCCACCTGTCACATATCCAAGCCTTAGCATGGGATTTGACCTTTCTCTGGTCTACACATTACACTTTCAACAGGGGCTCGCATCCTTGTATTCTATGAAGCCTATTCTCTTTCATTTTATAAAGTCCATATCTGATCTCCTGAAGGTAATTGTTTATTTTCTCACTGAGTAAATGGCTTCCTGGCCCATGGCTTCATTTTAAAAACCACATATGTTCCTAAATTGATACATTCATTTTGTCTGCTGTCCCTCAATATTCATTTGGCAGATTTGGATGCAGTCTCCTGTACCACTTGTCAAGTAGTCTTGAGGACAGTTTGATTGGATTATTGTTTCCATGTGTATAGTATAGTCAGGAAATCCTAAAAATGGCTGGCTGTCAGAAGTTCTAGCTCTTTGGCATTATTCCGGGTTGCAACATGAGAAGGCGAGTTAGAATTGCACAAGAATTGTCAGGGGTTTTCTGTGCTGATGAGATTTCCAAGGCACTGAAGGACATCAAGGCACTGAAGGAACAAGAGCATCTTATAGGATGTTTATGAAATCCTATGAGGTGGCAGTCAAAGCTGCGAAGAGGGAGTTCTGCACAGCCTCGATTGCGTCTGCTAGCTCACGCCCAGCACAATTATTTAGAACAATTCGGTCTCTGACAGCTCTGCCACAGGGCAGAAAAGACACTAGGGAATTGGACATCGGCTGTGAGGCTTTTGCGAGCTACTTTGCAGATAAAGTCTTGGCGCTCCGCCGTGACCTCCCCGCCACAGTTGAGACAGTGAGTGAACTCGAGGCTCCATGCACGTCTTCTGGTTCCATTCTGGATTATTTTGGTCCAGTCAGCCTAGAGGAAGTTGACAGATTGATCTCAACTGTATGCCCAACCACTTGCAGCCTTGATCCGTGCCCTAGCCGCGAGGGGTTGCGAGGTGCTCTCAGGGATATTATCAACAAGTCCATCTCGGAGGGACTGTTCCCGGGGGCTCTCAAGGAAGCGATGGTCCGCCCCTTCCTTAAAAAACCATTCCTGGATCCGGCTGAATTGGCCAACTATCGGCCGGTTTCCAACTTGTCTTATTTGGGCAAGTTAATTGAGAGGGCAGTGGCGATACAGTTGCAGAGCTTTCTGGATGATGCTTAGATGCTAGATTCTTTCCAGTCCGGTTTTCGCCCTGGCCATGGGACGGAGACAGTACTGGTTGCTCTCATGGATGACCTCCAGAGACATCTGGATCGGGGTGGGATGGCAGTGCTGCTGTTGTTAGACCTGTCGGCGGCGTTCGACATGGTCGACCATCAGCTGCTTGCCCACCACCTCGCCGACATGGGAATTCAGGGGTTCGCCTTGCAATGGCTTGTCTCCTTTCTCCAAGTGAGTTTCTCTGCCCATAAGCCTGGGATGTTAGTTGAAGAAGGTCGGGTGGGGAACTGGCTTCTCCAGTGTGCTAGAGGCGATCTGGGGTGTTCTGATGATTTGCAAAGTGAGCCTCTGTGCCCTTAAGCCTGGGAGGTTAGTTGAAGAAGGTGGGGCAGGGAACCGGCCTCTGCAGCATGCTAGAGGCGATTTGGGGTGTTCTGGTGGTTTGCAAAGTGAGTCTCTATGCCCTGAATCCTGGGACGTTGGTTGAAGAAGTTTGGGTGGGCAACCAGCCTTTGCAGTATGCTAGAGGCGATCTGGAGTGTTCCGGTGGTTTGCAAAGTGAGTCTCTCTGCCCTTAAACCTGGGAGGTTAGTTGAAGAAGGTGGGGGGGGGGATTATTCAGGTGCCATCTGTCTCTCTTCTGTGAGGGAGAATCTGCATCCCCCCCCATGTCTACCAATCGAAAGCAGTCCAGTGGCACCTTTAAGACCAAGTTTTATTCAGGCACAAGTTTTTCCTCCTCTCTCTGCTAGGACACATCTACATGTTCCCCCCCCCCCCCATAGCTAGCAATCTAAAACAGTCCAGTGGAGCCTGAGCGGTGGGTGTTGCCTTCTGACACACGTCCGGTGATGTCAGGGGGTTTGGCCTTCTGACACTTCCGATGATGTCAGAGGGTGTGACATATGCTAATATGTTATGCTAATGAGCTCCTGCACCTCTTTTTATATGAAAAGACCCCTGCATATGATAAATAAAGTCTGCTATCCAAAACTGAATCTCTGAAAGGCATTTTGAAAAATATTTTTTCTCTGAATTTCAGCCATGAAGATAGTCAAATCCACAACAAGTAGAGATGTCTTATCTGGTTTTTTGATGGTCCTATACAGTAGGTTTCTCTGACCTACTGTACAGTAGGTTTCTCTCCCGTCCCCCTCCACTTCCATGCGATCAGTGTCAGAGAAGGTGGAGGTGAATTCCGCAGCCCAGTCAAATTTCAGAAGCTGTCAGGTACTCTAATAAATCAGTAACAACACACAGGACCTGGGTAGGTTCAGTTTATTGATCAAAGTAACTTTTTACTTTGATTAATAAACTGAGTACTTTGATCAATGAACTAAGGCCCCAGTTTATTCATCAAAGTAACTTCCATTTGCGATTGCCCTGGGCCTTGTAGGTGGCCTTAGCTTTATCCAAGGTTTTTTGCAAGAGAGGCCAAGCAGTCTGAATGTGTGTCCACCAGTCAGTCACGTCCCACCCCAATTGCCGGTCTGCAGGCAGAAGGGGGAGAGGCTGGCCCTCATAACCATGGACTGCCATGAAGGTGGAAACCTCTGTGGACGAGTGAACCATGTTGTTGTAGCAATATTTGGCAAAAGGGAGTAAGTCCACCCAATCATCCTGTTGGAAATTAGTGAAGCATCTCAGGTACTGTTCCAGGGTTTGATTAACTCACTCGGTTTGGCCATCAGTTTCTGGGGGATAGACACTACTGAGACCTCGTTCCACCCCCAACATCTCCAGAAGCCCCCCCAAAATTTTTGCAATGAATTGGGGGGCCCTGTTGGAGATGATCTTTAAGAGAATGGAATGTAACTTCACTACATGTTCCATGAACAACTGCACTAGAGTTTTAACCGAAGGCAGTTGCTTAAGAGGCATAAAATGTGCTTGCTTGGAAAACAGGTCAATCACCACCCAAATCACGGTTTTCCCTTTGCTAGGGGGTTTTCCCTTTGCCTGGGGGTTGGCAACCGCTTGAGCAATCCCAAAGGTTTTCCTGGGTGGAGCTTGCACATCAGGCACGTTTGACAGGATTGCACGTAAAGGGAAATGTCCTTGCACAGCCCCCCCCACCAGAACTGGTTTTGGAGTAAATGCAATATTTTTAAGTAGCCGAAATGCCCCACCAGTTTAGATCCATGATCTGCCTCCATCACTTGGCTCCATAGAGCACCCGGGACAACAGCCATTCGCGCAATGCTCCAGAGTCCCATCCCCCTCCACTTCCATGCGATCAGTGTCAGAGAAGGTGGAGGTGAATTCCGCAGCCCAGTCTTCTCCCCCCAGGGGCGGGTCCGTCTTGGCACTACTGCACGTCACTACTGCCTCTCCTAACTGGGAGGGCATGAACATGGACCTCCTCCCTGCGGCTGTTGTGTTGCGGGAGGCGGGACAGAGTGTCTGCTAATGAATTAGCCTTTCCCAGGAAGTGGTGAAGAGTGAAACAAAACTTGGAAAAGAAATTGGCCCACCGAAGCTGTTTGGTGTTCAGGTTTCATGGGGTGCACAAGACTTCCAGGTTTTTATGATCAGTCAACACCTCGAAAGGTATCAGCGCACCCTCCAGCCAATGTCTCCAAGTAAAAAGGGCGAGCCTGATAGCCCCTGCCTCCTTGTCCCACACTGCCCAGTTATGCTCAGTGGAGTTAAACCTGTGGGAAACCAATGCCAGGGGGTGTAATTTGCCATCCACCCCCTCCTGCAAAATGGCCCCACCCGTCGAAACATCAGAGGCATTGACCTGGGCTATGAATTTCTTAGATTCGTCGGGATGGGCCAGCACTGTTTCAGATGTAAACAGGGTTTTGAGCTTATCAAAAGCGTTTTGGCATTCTGTGGTCCACGTCAGCTTGACACTGGGTATGGTGCTGTCCAGCCCCTTCCCCCTATTTTTTAACAGGTCTGTGAGTGGGAGGGCCACAAGAGCAAAATTGGTGATAAAATTTCCACCCTCATATGTCTCACAGCTTGGCTGGATCCATTTCAAGACCCCTGGGCGAAATCCGGTAACCCAGGAAATCAATCTCCAACTTGTGGAACTCGTATTTAGACAGTTTGGCAAACAGCTTATGCTTGTGCAATGTTTGGAGCACCTTCCTCACCAATTTCACATGTGACTCCTCATCGGGGAAATACAGCAATGTAAATAAGAAATAGGTGTTCATGCAGCACTTCATTGATCAAGTTCATAAACACCGCGGAGCCCCCTAGAAACCAAACAGAATAACCTTGTACTCGAATTACTCCAGAAGGGTATTGAACGCAGTCTTATATTCATCCCCCTCCTTGATGCGCACTCTGAAGTATGCATCTCATAAGTCCAGTTTGGAAAAGATTTTCCCCTTTGCTGCCGCCTCCAGGAGGTCTTTGATCATTGGTGGCTGATACTGCGTTCAGACCCCGGTAGTCAGTACACAAGCACAATCTCCCCATCCTTTTTCTTTCGGAATAACACAGGAGCCATGAATGGGAGGAGGCAGGGTGGATGAAACCCCAAGCTAAGTTTTTATCAATGAACTTCCGCAGCTCCTCTTTCTCCGCGGGGCTCATCACATAGAGCTTACCCTTCGGTAATTTATGACCCGGCAACAGCTCAATGGCACAGTCAGTAGTATTGCAGTGTGTGTGTGGGGGGGCAATTCATCTGCTTCTTCCTCCCCGAATACTCCTTAGACCGGCTCGAACTTGTTCATTGGGAGGTGTCATTCTCCAGTTGGGATCCCAGCCATGCCCCTGGCACTTGGGTGAAATAAAATGCACCCACCCCTCATCCCATAGGATGTAAAGATCATGATCGTGTAGCCACGGGCTCTCCAAAACCAGCAGGAACCACACTGCCAGAGTTATGAAAAATGGCTGGTGTTCCCATGTCAGTATTCCATGTAATGTTAAGTCATGCTGTAGATCATAGGCATCTAACTGACAGGAGCTGACAGCTCTAAGTGTTACAGGAGCTGGCTCAAACTAGTTCCAGCTGGTCATTGCTAGAGCTAATTAGCACTGAGTCACAGTGACTCAGCATTGGCTGTGATTGGCCAGTGGTTGTATATATTCAGTGATGAACTGTAGTATTCATTCCTTCTTGGAATGCGAGTGTTAGCGGAGCATTACGTCGCTCAGTATAAGGATTTGGTGAGAGGCTTGTATAATAAACTGTATATTATTTGTACATAAGCCTGAGAGACTCCAGTCTTTATTGGATATCCTTGCACCCATGTTTGGTCTGCAGTGGGCTAACACCGCCTAATACTGACATCCCAATGGGTTCCCACCCCCATCCTTAAAGGGACAGTCTGATATTTACATGGTTCTTTCATGAAGGAACCATCCATATGGGTGAAAACTATGGGGTCAGATATTTTTCCATGGGGGCACTCAACCCCGTCACCAGGGAAGGATTGATTCTCTGGTGCATCCCGAGTCAATGAGAACGTGCACACGAACATGTGTGCCCAGCTCCGGGTTCATCACAGTCACAGTCATGAAAAAGAGGGGAGGGTAGTTGCTCACCATGCGTGGCACGGGGGGAGGTTGGACCTGCTGCTCTGCACCGCTCACAGCAGGTCCCGGCCTTTTCCTGCCAGCTCTTCATCCCCACTGCTGGTCGAGCCAGACCCCTCCTTGTCTATCCCGAACTGGAGAACTCATTGCACCTTCCCTTTAGCAGGCCCTTTCCTCAATGGGGTGTCTTGATGCTTCTTCCCTCTGTCCTTACCAGGAACTGGCGCTCCAGCTACTCCCGGGCAATCAACAGCAAAGTGGCTGCCTTCCCCACATCGGAGGCAAAGACCTTGTTTCATTCGGAGCTCTCGGGTGCCGTCCTTGGGCATTGGCGGCTTCGGTTTGGACCCAGAGACCTGCAGTCGAGATCCCAGGGCTGGCCCATGTATCTTAATAATCTGAAAACTCGCCTCCACGTCAACTGCCTCATGTGTCCAAGCCACAAATGAGACGGGGTATATGGTCCATAGGATCATTTCATGAATCTCCGGGTGCAGCCCCACTCGATACTGCTCTGTGAGCATACCATCCAGCCACCCATGCACTTTAGCCATGTAGTGCTGGAACTCCTCGGTGTACTCACGCACCATCCTCTTGTCTTGCTTCAGGGTTCTCAGGTGATTTTGAGCCTTCTCGTTCTCGAGTGGGTCCTCATACTGCGTGCGCAAGGCCCATATTAAGGCCTCCACCTCCTGGAGCTCCGGGCCCCTGGTGTTATGCAGTTTAACATACCAGTCCGCCGCTCTCCCACAAAGCTGAGCAGCTATATAATCCACCCTCCAAGCGCCAGAGGGGAAAAGGTGACCCCAGGCTAGCATGAATTTCCCCACTTGCACCACGAAGAACGCCACTTTCAGGGGTCCCATCAAATTTGGCATCCAACAACCCTTTCAGCACCAGTCCAGGCACAACAGGGATAGGTCCTTGGGGGAGTGGAGCTGGACCTATGGGGCCCGGTTGTTCTCCCGGTGCCGGCAGTGGGGGGGTGGTTGTTGAGCTGGAGGCACTTGACCTGGTGGAGGCATTGCCGCAGCTCCTCTTGCACTATTCGAGCCACCCGGTGAGGGATGTCCAGCAGCAATTCCTCCACCATCTGAGTGATGACTTGCGCCAGTTCCATCTGGGACAGCTGCTCTTCCAGCCCCATGCCTTCCTCTTTTCATCTCCGTCACATGGCCCCCTCGTGAGCTGGCATGTATTCATAGCAGCTTCCACACGAGGTTCCAGGGGCCCCCAGAGTCAGAGCCCACAGCCCTCTTGTGTCACTGTGGAAGGTGGACCAGGCGAACTCCTAGGTACCTTGTGGCTTGCAGTTGACTGAGCCCCCTTCAGCTCCCCGTGCTGGCTCCAGTTGGATCTGGGTTGTGGTGACCAGCATAGTCACCGCAGTCACCGTGGTGGTTGTCAGCACAGGTTGCTCCTCAGCCAAGGTAACAGGGATTTCCTCTTCTCCGCTCATTCTGCGAGTTGCGGGTAGAGGTTAGATGATTCCTAACACTCTGTCAGGTACTCCAATAACTCAGTAACAACACACAGGACCTGGGTAGGTTCAGTTTACTGATCAAAGTAGAGGATACTCCATGAACTTCTGTGTTTGGAATAACATGTGTGGGCTAAACAGTTATACCTCATTCCTATATGACCCCCTGATGAGCAGAGGCCAATGAGCAAACACCTGCAAGCGTGGGGAAAAGCTAATGGACCCAGCGAGGGCAGGAGACTGGCAAAGGAGGCAAGACGGGGAATCCAGGCACTCAAGGCCATGGAGAGATAACAAGGAAACAGAGGGAAGACAGCTGCAGGGAAAAGCGGGGTGGCAAGGTGCAAGCGCACAGCTCACACACTCCAGCACAGAGACATCCCATGGCGGTGCCAACCGACAGAAGCAGCATCAGCCTGCTCAGTATTTGAGTAGGAGGCCACCAAGGAATACTTGGGTTGTGACACAAAGGCAGTCAATGGCAAACCATCTCTGATCATCTCTTGACTTGAAAACCTTACAGAAAATTAGGTAAGTAAAGGCAGTAACTCCTTTATTATATCAAAGTAATGCCTTGTCGTGGCGAGGGGGCTTGCGTGGTTTGATGAGGCTGTGGGCTATGCCGTGGAGGGCCACCCAAGACGCACAGGCCACAGCAGAGAACTCAGACCAAGCGTGATCCCCTGGAGAAGGAAATGGCAACCCACTCCAGTATTTTTGCCAAGAAAACCCTATGGACAGTATCAAAAGGCTAAAAGATATGACGCCGGAAGATGAGCCCCTCAGGTCGGAAGGTGTAAATTGAGCAAACTTCAGAGGACGGTGGAAGACAGGAAGGCCTGGCGTGATCTGGTCTATGGGGTCACGAAGAGTCAGACTCGACTGTGCGACTGAACAACAACAATGAACACCAGCCTCCCAATCACTGAATAAGTGGGGCAGGGTTTCTTTCATAGATGTTTGAGTGATTTATTGATCTTGATCTTCCAATTGTGACTGCATCTGTCCATGCTTTCAATGTTCAGAGTCATCCTTGAAAGCTCTTTCCTTGACCACAAATGTAGTTATTACAACCGAAGCCAAAGGCACATAATAGTACCAACACTGATTGTCTCACACCACAATTCTCCAGCAAAGCGAGTTCATGCTTTTAGGGTGTATTTATAGCTAGTATTGCTTTGATCACTCCTCCCTAACAGCAGTTGCAACAAATCAACTACATCAAAGAGTATTACAAAGTTACAAGAGTGCAAAGGATGTGATCCAGCCCAAGTTACACACATATATGTGCATGTCAGTCTCTGTTGGAAGGGGAGTGGTTACACATGTGCATACCTATACCTTTCCTGTAGTAATCAGTGGGCCTTTAAAGTGCTTGACTTTGTCTAGCTCATGCCCAAAGAGTCATACTTCCTACTAAAACTTCTGATTGTTTTGAAAGCAATATTTTACTGATGCAATATTTTACTGATGGACTATATTATTATTATCCTTACTGCCATTCCTGGGGCAATTGTCATCCAGACATCAGTGCACATATTTCTATTACCTATAAGAAATGTCATATTCCTCTACAGTGGCACAAATATTTTGGCAGGCTTGGAGGGATCTTCATCCCGGTGATCTTAATCATAAGGAAAATGTTGTGTGCAATTTCTGCCCTTGCCACCCCCAGTTTGTGCTACTTTCCCTTAACAATGGCTCCAACAATGGATGTATTGCACTACAGAAATACACAGGACATCCACAGTGTAAACCTAGGGATGTTTATGCTAAACCTGGTCACACTATGTTCACATTATTGAATTCAGTTCAGTTCCGTTCACATAGTTCTGACATGACAAGCTTCTTGCTGACAGAATGATTTCATAGGCTTTAAAAAAAAATGAAGGTAGGCTTTTTTTTACTACAAAAAAAGTTGGAAAGAACTTCCTCAGCTTTCTCAGCTTATGAAGCCACTTCCCAGCCAGATTCTGAACTATATGACTCAGAATCAGTGTCATTTCCTAATATCCAGCCCATACCTTTCTGCATGTAATTTAAACCCATTGTTGTCCTATCCTCTGCTACAACAGCTCCTTGCCCTCCTCCAAATGACAGCCTTTCAAATATTTAAAGAGAGCAATCATGCCCCCCCCTTCAATCTCCTCTTCTCCAAACTAAACATTCCCAAGGCCCTTAGCCTTTCCTCATAGGGCTCAGTCTCCAGAACCCTGATCATCCTCGTCACTCTCTTCTGCACCCTCTCAATTTTGTCCACATACTTTTTAAAGTGAGGCCTCCAGAACTGCACACAGTACTCAAGGTGCGCCTGACCAAGGCAGTATGCAGAGGGGCTATGACCTCCTGCAATTTCTATGCTATAGCCCTTTTAATACAACCCAAGACTGAATTAGCCTTTTTTGCCACCAAATCACACTGACTGATATTTAGTTTACAGTCCACAAAATAGGATCTGAGAGACTCAGATTTGAATCCCCACTCTGCCATGAAAGCACTGAGAAGGAAAGAACAATGTATGCTACCCTGAGTACCTTCAAAAAAGTGCAGGACGTTTGTGTGTGTGTGTAATCCTTACACTTTCCTGGCTCCATTCCCCCCCAGGTAAAAACTGAAGCTCTCTCTCTCTCCATGATTTGTTTCTTGCTGGGCATGTTGGCTTGCCAGCCTGCAGTGGCTCTTCTTTTCCTCCCCACCCATGCTCCAGTATGGGATACTGAAGGACAGATTGCCCTATAGGTGAACAGGCTGCCCTTGTAAATTGGTGTGATGGAGAAATTATAGTATAGAACTATGAAGTCACATTGAGAATGGTAAACAAAATAGTGGGTGGGCAGGAATCATGAAAGGTTTGACAAGGGAAATAGAATTGTGGATTATTCATATATACTATTTTACTACCCATGAAAAATTCATGCCATTCCCCAGTGCTTTGTACAGTCCAGAGCTGAAAGTACCAATACTTTGAATAGCATCAATATAATATTTAATGGAAAACCCACCAGGCATATTAATTTGATTCCAAAAGATGTTAAAGAAATAAAAAAGTGAATAACACATGGACTGAAGTGAAGGCACATTTTGTTTACAAATTTGAAATTGATTGTATCCAACAGTGGTTTCCTACTGACATAAGGGCACTTACACCAGCAAGGAATTTTGCCTGTTCCTCCTCCCACTGTAGCACCCCACTACACCTAGCAATCTTCTTAAGAAAGAGGGTCTCTCCGCAAGGGACTCCACTTGTGGTTAGTTGGATACAACTTCATGTCTAAACACAGTATATAGTGAGATAACTCTCAGCTCCTAGTCAAGGTTAGAGGAAAAATGCTGAATATTCAGTGGAAATAGTAATATTAGTTGAGATGTACAGCCTTTTCTCTTTCACAGAAGGCAGTCATCCCAGATTACACTCTAAAATAATTCAAATAGATTTTAACTGTCAAAGGCTCGAAGGAATCATTTAGGAAGAGAGAGTGGGAAGGATTAATATGTTATGAAGTGGGAGAAAAGGCACCACACCCTTAACAGTGGGTCATGCAATGCTGTAGTACAGCTGGCAGTGCTCTTTAGATCACGTTACTGAGTTGTACCTTTATGACCCTTGCTGCAATAGGCTTGCAGAGTATTTCTGCTTTATTTTCAGCTACAGTTCTTCTGTGCCTTCAGAGAGGAAGCTTTTTAAAAAGATGTCTTCGGTTGTCTTTTCTGCTTCAATTTCTCTTCTAATCCTCAGTCAGAAAAAGAGACAAAAAGAGTGAGAACAGGGCCATTGTATAAAGCACCCTGTTTGCTTCTGCTTTTGTACTATCTAGCAGATCTTTTTTTAAAAAAACAACAACCTGAAATCAGATTTATGAATTTCTACTAAAAAGCTTTTTCCAAACTCAATGGCCAGGGAGTTTTACTGACATTGAGGCTGCAGTCACACACGCCAGTTGAAGCGTAGGGGAAGTCAGGCTATTTCCTCTGGAGGAATTTGACACAGAGTTGTGAGATCACACCTCCCTTTGTAGCTGCGGGCTCAGCCCATCACTGTGTGATCAGACGCAACTGCAGGTGAGTCTCTCTTTTTTTGGGCCATTTGTTTCCCATGTGCATAAATGAGGAATCAAACCTCCGCATTGAGGGCCCCCTATGGAGTATGCGATGATGCACATACTGTGAGGGGGGGGGGAATGGCACCGAGTTGGAATGGCATGATCAGACCATCCCAACAGCATGAGAGCATGCTTGCACAATCAGGCAGAGAAAAGTCCATCAGTGGCCCATCAGAACCTATTAAAGCTGGACTTTCCCCAGTGTCTTTTAACTCCACTTCTGTGGCGGGGCAGCATGAGTTGCTGATGACTGCAGGATGCTTCCCAGATGTTGCTGTCTGATTGCACCCTTTAGATCTGTCAGGCATTCGCACCTATGTTGGATCTAAAGGTGTGTGGGATCGCAACCTGAGTCTGAACATCTGTATATTTACTATCAAGTAAGTCCCACTGTGTTTAATGATGTTTACTTCTGTGTAATTAGCTATGGTTGAAAAGCTACAGTACAGCTCACATGCTGCTTGCCAATTGCAGTTTCATTCATCCTAAGAGCTGTTCAGATATGTCCAGGCAAAGCGGTATGCATCTGATATGCACAATTGCACTGCTTTTTGAATGAATGGACTGCTCTCTCACATTCACTCCCTCTGTTTTATGAGTCGAGATTTGCAGTTTAGGTGTTTCTGTGTGCTTTTGGTATCTGCCCATGAACCCAACTAATCTGCTCCCAACAACTAACAAGAGATGGCAAAATCATTGTAACCATTTCTGAAATATACGTTGCTGACTTTGTAGGTGCAAAAAACAGGCAATGTGATCTGTCGTTTGTCAGTCATTTAAAGGATGCATCCAGCCACTCAAGAAAAGAGAAGAAACATGTTGCAAGCGATTTCATGCTTTGCAGTACATGACATCTCTCATATACATCCAGGGCCATGGGAATGACCAAGAAATAGAGTGAGGGAGCTGCTAGTCCTCTAACCACCGCCACCCAGCTACATGACTGGGGTGAATGGATATACCGGCCAGACAGAGTAATGCAACCGAGTCTGATTAAGAACACTGATAACTTAGTGAGGCAGAGACATGTGAGGGAGCTGAGAAGCAGAGCCTTGTTAGTCTGCTGAACTTGAAGAGCAAGTATAAAAACATCACTGATATTGTGGGAAAAACAACAGGACTTGTATTTCTACAAATGGTGATAACAATATAAGCAGAATATTAAGTAAGTGAACCTTTAACAGAGGACATCTAGAGGTGTCCATTATGAAATTTCCAAGCTGAACACATACATGGAAATTGCTGGTTTGGGCTGTGATTTCCTGGAAAGGTAATGCAGATCCGGGATACAAAGCTGGCTACAGCAAGCACTTCTGTTTCTCTTTTATTCCATTTATTTCCAGGTCAGTGTCATTTCTCCCTTCCAGTCAGATTCTCGCAAAGATCCAGAGCACTCCTAGCCAGTCACCTTTGGAGAAAAGCTGTAGAGAGCCACAGTTTTCCTTCCCTCCCTCATTTGTGGGAGCAGAGCCCTTTTTTTCTTTGCAAGAAAGATGGCTGGCAGTGACTAGTTCTGGGATCTATAGAAGAGGACCCCATGGTCCAATTCAGTTGAAATTTCGAGTTTCTTTAATGGACAGGGAGCATTAGCTCTGTGGCAAATTTGGTGTCATTTGGTTGAAAAACAGCAACTCCAGTCCCCCTGCAATAAGTCCCTTCTTTCACAGTCTGTGAATGGCAACAAAGAACATGGAACAAACAGCAAATTTCATTCCGTTAATGAGCTGTCTCTGAAGTGATCTGGCCATTTCAAACATTGCTGCACTTTTCCCCCCACCCCTTTTCACTGAGTGATCTTCCTCAAACATTTTTGTTGTTGAAGTTCTAATTTGAGTGCTATAGCACTAGACCAATATAGCACTTCAGCTCTACAATGGCACTATTGAGATATATTGAGATTGCGGCTGTTATTAGCAACTTCTGTTATTAGCCCAGTCACAATTGCTGAGATTAAAAGCCTTATTGATTCACTTCCAAATGGGAAGGCACCTGGAGAGGACATGATTCCTCCAGAGCTTTTGAAGCAATTTCCTGACTGGTGGGCCCCAGTACTAGCAAAGGTGTTCACTCAGATTAACCTTTCTGGCTCATTCCCTACTAGGTGGAAACAAAGCATCATTGTGCAATATTTAAACAGGGTAGTAAATCAGACCCTCATAATTATCACCCAATGAACTTGCTGGATATAGCCGGAAAATTTTACAGCAAATTTCTATTGAGAAAATTAGAGGACTGGGAAGCTGACAGTCAGGTTATTTTTCCAGAACAAGCTGGTTTTCGGAAGGGCCAAAGTACCATCAATCATTGTCAGACAATGTATCGTTTGGTCATTAACAGCATAAAGGGTCCTACAAAGTATCTTTATGTGGCCTTTGTGGACCTTGCAGCTGCCTTTGATTCAATAGACAGAGACAGGCTCTGGGCTAAGCTAGCAAAT
Organism: Gekko japonicus; assembly: GCF_001447785.1. Classification (NCBI taxonomy): domain Eukaryota; kingdom Metazoa; phylum Chordata; class Lepidosauria; order Squamata; family Gekkonidae; genus Gekko; species Gekko japonicus. The sequence continues at coordinate 29,106 of NW_015176059.1, read as the reverse complement.
ACCAATATCGACAAATGTCTCCTGTACTTGATCAGGGAATTATATACCAACACCTCATCTAAAGTAATAGTGGATATTACAGGATCCCTGACTGACAACATTCCCATGGCTAGAGGTGTGAAGCAGGGCTGTGTCCTTGCTCCTCTCCTATTCAATTTTTATATTAATGACATCATTGTGAGGCTTTCAGGTGCTGATCTTTTTCCTCCCCATCTTGAGTCAAGAAAGATCTCAGTCCTTCTTTACGTTGATGACATGGCCCTGCTGTCCATAACTCATACTGGCTTGAGAAGGGCGCTGTCTAGGCTTAGTGCCTTACCCAATAGACCAAAGGCATAACTTTAAATATCTGGGTATTACGTTCTGTGACATGCTTTCTTGGAAGGCACATACTGACATTATAAAATCAACAGCACTTCGGGTTATGGGGGCAATCCTTAAATTTTACCATACTAAAGGGGGATATCAAATAGAACCAGCCCTAAAGCTTTTCCAAAGTAAGTTAATCACTCAACTTTTATACATTGTCGAGGTTTGGGGATGGAATAATTCCCTGATCATAAATTTGGAGAGAGTTCAAAATCTTTTTATAAAAAGTCTGTTAGCACTTCCCCCAAACACTCCAGCTGCGCTGTTGAGGGCTGAAGTGGGTCTTCCCTCCCTTTGGGCCCATGCTCATAATTTTTTTAAAAAAAAAACTATTGGCACAGATTGAAAAGAGCTCCAGCAGACAAACTCACTGGCCTTTGTTTCTCTGAAACCTTGAAAGACCCTAACTGGCAATCTAAGTATAATATGATCCTGCAGACATATAATCTGTTAGATGTTGTCCATGGATCCTTTTAGGCCAATTTTGATGGCAAAGTGCAAATATACACACATGATGCTGGTCTAGATAGAGAAGTTATACTAAGGCCAGATGGGCCGGATATCACATGGGCCGGATATCATGGGGGGGAGGCATGGCAAATTGCCCCGGCGCAGTTTGATTCACGATTATATGATCAGACGCGCCAGCAGCACACCACGGAGTCATTCCCTCAACACCGGTGCGTAAACGAAGGGCCAGAGGGGAAAGCCGTGCGCCAGCACGATCACACCGTGGGCATCTGGAGGCAGCCCGTGGCAAACCGTTTGCCAGTACTTTGGAGGTACTACTTTTTTATCACGTGTTTTCGGCGGTAAGCCACGGGTTGGCCACGGGTGTGCTCCACTTCCCAGATGTTGGGGTGTGATCGCGCACGGATAATCCACCCACCACCCGTAGCTCTCCCATGGCAAATTCACCATGTAAACGGGGCCTAAGAAATGAAACATCTCCTTGGTATAAACTGATTAAAGCAGATCATCGCAGGGCACATTATCTGACTAAAATCGCTTTCATTATCTTGTGTTCAGCCTTTACATCCCTTCGCTTCCAAACTATGCAAACAGCAGTGCTTGAAGGCTGATATACCAAAACACCAGCAACTGAGCACCTTTGTATATGTGGTGGCTCAGTCCCTGAAGATTTGTGTCATTACCTCCTGGATTGTCCACTTTATTCACTCCCAAGAAAGAAGTTTCTTGGCACAATCTTAGATAAATTGGTCCCTTGCTCTACATCTGGAAAAGTTTTAACTTTACTTAAAGAAGTGGAGCCAGAGCATTCGTAAAAATTGCACTCTTTGCCCTAGCAGCAAAGAAAATCCATATCAAGTTGACTAAATCCTCTCCAGCTAAATAGTCAACTTTGGCTACGTCAAAGTATTTAAGGTCCTTTTTAGTAACCTTACCCCAAACTTTATTTTATTTTGTATGTTCTAATTTTTATCTTACATTATTTTAAGCAGTTTTATGCCAGACGTATATATATATACTAGGAATAAGACCCATGTGGAAATAAATACAGCAGCTCGCTGACAAAAACCCACCCTCTCCAGGCTCCACCCCTGAAATCCCAAGAATTTCCCAACCTGGAGTTGGCAACCCCATCCCCTTCCCAGCTAACCATCAACCTACCATTATTTTCCCCTCTGACTCCAGCTGACTTCTGCCCTACCTCCTGGAGATGAGTTGTAATTCTGAGTGATCTCCACGCCTCACCTGGAGATTGGCAACAATGTTTCCCCAGGAGAAAATGGCTGGTTTGGAGCTGGTCTATGGCATTGTACCTGTCTGAGGCCCCACCCCTCCTCAAGCCTCACCCTCTCTAGGCTCCACCCCTCAAATCTCCACGAATTTCCCAACCTGGAGGTGGCAACCCTATCTCCTGCCCTGCCAAGCATCAACCTACCATTATCTGCCCCTCTGACTTCAGCTTTGCATCTCATCCCCCCTCCCTCTTGGAGATCAGTTGTAATTCTGAGTGATCTCTACACCCACCTGGAGATTGGCAACAGTGGTTCCCCAGGAGGGAATGGCTGGTTAGGAGGATGGTGTCTATGGCATTGTATCTGTCTGAGGTGCCACCCCTACTCAAACCCCACCCTCTTCAGGTTCCATCCCTCAAATCTCCATGAATTTTCCGCCTGGAGTTGGCAACCCTATCTCCTTCCCAGCCAATCATCAACCTACCTTTATTTCCTCCTCACTCTTCAGCTTTCCTCCCCCCCCCCGCACATGCAGTCTCTACTGTGCTCTGAAGCCCTGACTGTCACATCACATTAGCTATAATGAGAAGGGGCATCTCACCAGGGTATAAGGACACAGAGTCCACCATTTTCTCCAAGGAAACTGATCTCTGCCATCTGGAGAGCAGTTGTAATTCTGAGTGATCTCCAGCCCTCACCTGGAGATTGGCAATGATAGTTTCCCAGAAGGAAAATTAGTCTTTCTCTGCAATGCGGAGCAAAGCAGCTTACATCATTCTCCTCTCCCCCTTTTGACTTGCACAACAACCCTGTGATGTAGGTTAGGCTGAAAGTCTGTTTCTGGTCCAAAATCACCCACTCAGCTTCTACAGCAAGAACCTGGATCTAGCAGAATCTGCTCTGAAGCACTGACTGCTATGCCTAGGGTAGCCAACCTCCAGGTGGAGCCAGAAGATCACCAGGTATCACAACTGAACTCCAGACAACAGATCTCTCCCCCCCTGGAGAAAATAACTGCTTTGGAAGGTGGGCTTTATGTCATTCTGTTCAGCTGAGGCCTCTCCCCTCCCCAAACCCTGGCTTCCATAGACTCTACCAGAAAATCTCCAGGAATATCCCTACCTGGAGCTGGCAACCCTAGTCAGGACTGGCTCCAATGAGTTCCTCACAAAGGCCTGCAAAGGGTTTCTTCCTTTGTCTGAATCAAGCTTGGTTGCCTACTGTGGCAAAACGGGCTGCAGTTTACAACTCAGCTTGTTTGCCTCCTACTCTCGTCCCGTGGGCGTATCTCACTCCTTAATTCGATGCCACCACTCACTGAATTGTCACTGCCTTTTTAGAGGGACAGTGAGACCTCTCTGGCCAAATCTCCCTATTTGGAGATGGGATCCCCAATCTTTGGGGGATTCCTGGAAAGTTGGCAATCCAAGGGTCTGGCCTTTCCTTGCTTCCCTGGGCTACCCCTCCCTTTGGTATTGTGCAGAGCAGGGGAGATTATGTGGTCAGAGTACAACACAGATTATTAGCCCAAATTAAAGAATTTATTTTACTATTTACAGAATTATGGAGCGCACACACACTAAATGAATCAGGCAGAACTGTAGGAGTAAGCACACACTATGAAGCAACAGGACATAAATCAACAGGAAGAAGAAGAAGAAGAGACGAAGAGATTGGATTTATACCCCGCCCTTCACTTGGAGTCTCGGAGTGGCTTACAAACTCCTTTCCCTTCCCCTCCCCACAACAGACACCCTGTGAGGTGGGTGGGGCTGAGAGAACTCTGACACAAACTGCTCATTTCAAGGACAGCTATGCCAGAGCTTGTGACTGACCCAAGGTCACATCAGCAGGTGCAAGTGGAGGAGTGGGGAATCAAACCCGGTTCTTCCAGATTGGAGTCCGCACACTTCGCGACGAGGCATCAAGAGCATCTTATAGGACGTTTTTGAAGGCCTATGAGATGACAGTCAAGGCCGCAAAGAGGGAGTTCTTTGTGGCCAGGATTGCATCTGCTAGCTCACGCCCGGCGCAATTATTTAGTACGATTCGGTCATTGACAACTCTGCCACAGGGCAGGCAAAATGTGAGGGAATTGGACATC
>NW_015176059.1:24603-24796 GCF_001447785.1 Gekko japonicus | reverse complement strand
CGCCACAATTGATACAGTAAGTGAACTTGAGGCCCCTTGCATGTCTTTGGAGTCGGGTTTAGTGAGTTTCGGCCAACTCAGCCTGGAAGAAGTTGACAGATTGCTTGCGGTAGTGCGCCCAACCACATGCGACCTTGATCCGTGCCCCTCTTGGCTCATTAAGATGGGTCACGAGGGGTTTCGAGGTGCCCTG
>NW_015176059.1:23630-23787 GCF_001447785.1 Gekko japonicus | reverse complement strand
CCAATAGCGTACCGGGTTCGCTTCAAAGTGCTGGTCATTACCTTTAAAGCCCTATATGGTCAGGGACCAGTCTACCTAAGGGACCGCCTTGCCCCACATGTTCCCCCAAGGGCACTATGGTCGGGGACCCAACATCTATTAGATGGGCCCCGGGCTA
>NW_015176059.1:19756-23167 GCF_001447785.1 Gekko japonicus | reverse complement strand
CCTACACATAATACTGTCTGCCTCTGGAGGTTGTGGGCTCAGGATAGGATCTCTCCATGGACCGGCATCTGGCTCTGCTTCAGCCTCTCTCTCTTGCCCAAAAGAGCAAGGAAACTTCCATTCATTCCTCAGTCCAGCCGACTGTGGCGTGGCTGAATTTCTGCTGCCTCCCAGGGTTCCCCTGCATCTCTGGCTTGTGGCCTGGTCAGCACAGGCAGCAGGAGCCTTTCCTAACCTCCTGTAGGATGATGACTGGCTCCTCCCTGGATGGGCTGGAGTCTAAATTGATGCTGCCCTGCCCCTTGGGACAGGCCCTCTTTTCCCACACTTTTTGGCCTTAGGGCAGCTGGGAACTGTAGGCCAGCAGATGAGGAAGCCCCACTCGAGCCAGTGAGTGATACCCCTGCAGACCCCTCTCTGGAAGTACAGCTCAATTAAACCTTATGGGGGAACATTTTAAACAAACAACCACAGGTGGCAGCCATCTTTCAAACACAGGTAACTGCAATTTTGTTACACCTACCAACAGCCACTGAGGGGAAGGTTAGTCCCACACAGGAGGCAAGCAGGAGAATCGTCTTAATCAAGAGAGAAAGCTGTTTGCTAGTAATTCTGACAGGGCACAGTGGCTGAAGGGGAAGTGGGCGTGGAAGAGGAGCAAACCCAGCACCCGGTCAGTGGCACGCGAGTACTCTTGAGTGGCAGCTGATGGGCCAATGGCTGAGGGAGTGCATTGCACAGCCAATGGGAGAGCTGCAAAGTGCCACTCCAAAACACAGTTATATATAAGGAGAGATATTTTACTTCCTGTGTTTTAATGCTGATCCTATTCTGCATTATATAACTTTTATTGTATTGTATTGTATTTGTAACAGCCATTGGCCATATGCAGTAAATCAAACTGAAACTGAACTGAAACTGATTAGCAACTTCTGTAACACCAGTCACTGATGTCCTGAGCACCTACTGCCCAATGAGCTACTTCTCTCCTTCTGTATCTGCAATCTCAATGTATCTCAGTGGTCACAAGGCATCTCAGTGGTGCCACTGTAGTGTTGAAGTGCTATATTGGTCTAGTGCTATTGCACTCAACTTAGAACATTAAAATTTTTTTGGAAGATTATGCGGTGAAAAAGGGCAGGGAAAACGTGGTTCTATTGGAAGCACTGCAGACATTTTAAACAGCACACTACAGCGATTGAGAAGTGCAAAGAGGAGGTGAAAAGGAAAGAAAGTAGTTTACCTCAAAAACTGCTCAACCACACTTTACTAACTGAACACAAGTGGCTTTGTATGAAGAAGAAGAAGAAGATGATATTGGATTTATACCCCACCCTTCACTACCCAAGGGAGTCTCAGAGCGGCTTACAAACTTCCATTTGTACATGAAAATGTAGATCAAATACATTAGCAGCCAATGGCTAAAATAGTTGTATTTGTAATGAGGAGCCTACAGACATTGACAAGGAAGGATGGCAAACGCAGAGTTTTCAGAGAAAGTTTTTTAAAAAATTGTCAGTCAGTCACTGTAAGAGTAGGAAATGAATACTGGTGACCAATGTAATTTCACCTTAACAGGAATCAGTGGAGAAAAGTGTGCTTGAGCCAAGAGGCATCTACTTCAGTGGTATGTAAAATCAAATCCCTTAGTACAGTTTGCTTGAAACTTGGGGGTAGGAACTTTAGATTAGAGGGAGATTTGTGTTCTGTGCAAATTTGGTGTCATTATCTTTATAAGCAGCTGCATAAGAACCACCAATAGATTCCCTATTGAAAGCAATCGTCCCAAACTTATGGAACCTAAACTAATCACACAACTTTGAATCCTGAACTGGTAATACCCTATCTGAACATAAGCAATCATGGTAAAAAAATTCCCCAAAACACTAGTATGGCATAAAATAAAAATTTTCTCAGTGCACAGTCTTAGAGACATCTGTATGGTTCTCCCAAAAGAAAGCAAGAGATGGAAGAAGGAAGACCATAAGGTTTTTGTTTTATTTTAAGTCCAGGTAGACTCATTTTCATTTTTTGTATAAAAAAGTGCCAGGGTGGTTTCTGTTATGTATTGACTTGAATGTAAATACTGACATGCGAATCGCCTCATTGAAACTTAATGTTAAGCTTCAGCCTGGGCTAGGATCCTAATGTAACCAATAGGAGTCCTAGCCCAGGGAGTGTCTACCAATCACGTTGCAAAGCGGGACCGCTTGTGATTGGGCATAGTATCTTCAACCTCATAGGTTGTTATCTGTACAGGGGGTGTGGCTACATTAGCCGGGAGTGTTTAAATATAGACAAGCCAGTGTATTTATCGTTCTGATCTGTGATGGGTTCTGGCTGGCGATTGTTGTACCGCAACGGAGAAGTAACTGAGCTGAAGAATAAACCGCAATTCTTGCTGAATCACTCTCCGACTCTTTGTTAAGCGCACGACTTAACAATTGGCGACGAGGATGGGATACTAGTGCGGGTAGGCAGCCCCGCTAGACCGGACCCCATGTCGGACAACGAGGAGATCGCCGAGGCCGGCCAGCCACAGGCTCCACCCGCTCTGGTGGCTCCGCCTGTGCGCATAACGATGGCCGCGAGCAGCCAGAAGTTCGAATGCTTCGACCCAACTACTGAAGACTGGGACTCCTACCTCACAAGGTTTGAGTTCCATCTGGAGGCGAATGACATCACGACGGAGGAGAAGAAGAGGGCGACTCTACTCAGCTCGTGTGGAAAGAGCGTTTTTGACATCGCCCGGTCACTGGTGGCACCAGATGACCTCAAATCCGTATCCTTTAAAAATGTGACAGACAAGCTGAAATCACATTTTTCTCCACAGCCGTCGGAAATCGCCTGCAGGCACGCTTTTTACAAGCGGGGTCAGAATGCGAACGAGTCCATAGCTGAGTACGTTGCAGCTCTTCGCAAGGCAGCGCGGCCTTGCAACTTCACGAATGTGGAGGAGGCCCTCCGAGATCGCCTCGTCTGTGGTCTGAGAGACGAGAGACTGCAGCAACGCCTGTTCGCAAGAACTACCTTAACGTGGGCCATCGCCTATGCCGAGGCTGTCGCCGCGGAAGCTGCTGACAGATCAACCAGGGAGGTGAGACAACGGGTCGCAACGGCTGATCAACGCGTCCACCAGCAGAGGGCTAACGACGCAAGCAGCGACTCCGATGATGACGTCTGCAAAGTGAAGGCGGGAACGTCCAAGCGGACCCAACGGAAGCCTGCCGAGTGTACAGCATGCGACGGTTGCGGCGGGAAACATCGGCGCGAGCGTTGCTGGACAAGAGACCTCGACTGCCGGTCATGCGGGAAGCGGGGGCATGTTGCCCGGGTGTGCAGAGCAGCGAACAAGTCGTCAACCGCATCATCGCCCCGACGGCACCAACGTCCCCGAGCCGCACCGAAAGA
>NW_015176059.1:7697-16978 GCF_001447785.1 Gekko japonicus | reverse complement strand
TGAGTTTTCCGACCCCGAGGACCATCCCATACCTCTGCCGGAGGTGAGTACTGCCGAGCCTGCCGAGCCCAGTACTGTCCCTGAGGGAGGGCAGACCCCTACTCTTGGACCCACTGCAAGGGATGAAAGCGTACCTGACCCACTCGAGAGTGAGTCAAGCAGTGTGCCTCCAATTCAGAAGTGCCCTGAACCTCCTCTGCCGCGGAGGTCTCAGAGAGTGCGCAGAGTGCCCACCTACCTAAGCGATTATGATTGTACATAGTGTTTTTGCTTAGGGGGGAGGGATTTGTTATGTATTGACTTGAATGTAAATACTGACATGCGAATCGCCTCATTGAAACTTAATGTTAAGCTTCAGCCTGGGCTAGGATCCTAATGTAACCAATAGGAGTCCTAGCCCAGGGAGTGTCTACCAATCACGTTGCAAAGCGGGACCGCTTGTGATTGGGCATAGTATCTTCAACCTCATAGGTTGTTATCTGTACAGGGGGTGTGGCTACATTAGCCGGGAGTGTTTAAATATAGACAAGCCAGTGTATTTATCGTTCTGATCTGTGATGGGTTCTGGCTGGCGATTGTTGTACCGCAACGGAGAAGTAACTGAGCTGAAGAATAAACCGCAATTCTTGCTGAATCACTCTCCGACTCTTTGTTAAGCGCACGACTTAACAGTTTCATTTTAGTTTTCTCTGTGCAAAACTGTCCAGGCAGCAGTGCTCCCTCTAAGCTGTAGAGACTTGTGAGCAAAGATTCTACTTTGTGTGCTACTGGCATTAAAGTTGTGAGTAAGCGATTTGCCTACTGCATAAATTAGTTTGCTCTGAAGCCATCCTTCCTGAGCTAAGACAAAAATGGCTACCAAGGAATACTACACAGAGGCAGGGTTACTACACAGAGGCAGGGAATGGCAAACCACTTCTGAACATATCTTGCCTTGAAAACCCTATAAGCACACCATAAATCAGCTGTGACTTGATATTAACAGTTTTTATATGGACTGTGTTCATGATTTCTGGATTTTACTTCTGGACTAATATAGCTGTAAATTTCTTTTTGTTTAGAAAAGGAAATAGATTTATTTTTTTGAATCAGGAAAAATGTTTCCAAAGTCGGTTGAAGTGTTTTTTAAATAAATTCTTTTGGACAGGATTTCAAGTTAAGCATTGGACTGGCACTGGCAATACACTGGCAAATACATAGCAAGCTCAAATGCTAAATGTGATTTTTAAGCTACATTAATAACAGCACAGTGTCCAAGTTATCAGAAGTAATAGCTCCACTCTGTGCTAGTCAGACCTCATCTGTAGTTAAACCTCATCTGTAATGCTATGTCCAGTTCTAGGCACTGCACTTTAAGAAAGTTGGTAAACTGGAACAGGTTCAGAGGAGGCCAACAAACATGGCTGGGGGGGTCAGGAAAACAAGATCTACAGAAAAGTCTGAAGGAAATGGGTATGTTTAGCTGGGGGAAGAAATTACTGAAGAGAGACATGATCACGCTCTACAAATATCTGCATGGTTATCATATAGAAGGGAGCAAAAACTTGTCTTCTGCTGCTCTAGTATGAAAGGCTTGTGCTAATAGGCTTAAGATAAAGGAAAGTAGATTTGGGTTTTAATGTTAGGAGATACTTCCTAATACTACAAGTGGCTCAGCAATGAAACCACTTACCTGCCTGGGAGGGAGCTCACCCTTGCTAGTGGTCTTCAAGCAGAGCGTTTGATTTCCTGTATTGAGCCAGAGTTAGAACTAAATCATGCATAAGGACCCTTTCAACTCTGTCACCCCCCTCAACTGTAAAGAAATCAGGGACTGCCATAAATTTCTTCACATTTTGTGAAGGAAATTTTCTTCATCTGAACAGGATTTGAGCTTGTTGTAAAAATTAGGCATCTGCTGAAAAACAATTAAATACATAACAATTAATACATAAAATTATCATTTTATGTATTAATTATTTCAGATAAGATTTAACAAAGCACCACTGAAGATAGCAAGTTTAATTCTTTAAGTTAAAAGATGCAATTTTATTTTACTGGCAGAGTTACAAATACATCTGATTAGTCTAGAAATTATCATATTATTTTCAGGTAACATTGTGGTGGGATTGCACTTCATAGCTGGCTAATAGAAAATAAAAAAGAAACCCAGTCACAATTTGGGGACCCCTGAAGGTCCTGGTTTTTAATTAATTTTTTTAAGTCAAAGTGCTTATTCAGCAACTTCCATCAATGTATAACAAGTATTAAGAACTTCTTTTCTAAATTGTATGTAGGGGTTATTTCCTGCAGGAGCGCAGAGGAGCAGAGCAGTAAAGAGCCCAGGGGGCAGACACATGCAACAAGCCCCACCCCCTGCTCCCAGCACTCCTCAGTCAGAGCAAGAAGCAGCCAGGTAAGCTGCAGAGCCCCCACCTACCCAAAACAATCCAGTGGCACCTTTAAGACCAAGTTTTATTCAGGTACAAGCTCTCCCTCCTCTGTGAGGGCAGATCTGCACATCCCCCCCCCCAATAGCTAGCAATCCAAAACAGTCCAGTGCAGCCTGAGCGGTGGGTGTTGCCTTCTGACACACTTCTGGTGATGTCAGGGGGTGTGGCACATGCAAATAAGTTATGCTAATGAGTTATGCTAATGAGCTCCTGCACCTCTTTTTCTGCGAAATGACCCCTGCCTGTATCTATTGATAGTTTTATCTCTCTGTATTTACTAATAGAAATATCTTCTTTAAATTCTCTACACTGGTATGTATGTATGTATGTATGTATGTATGTATGTATGTATGTATGTATGTATGTATGTAGACTTTTACACCACCCTTCCCTGCAGGCAGGGCTCAGGGCGGTTTACAACAGGATAAGAATGATAGATAATTTAGATTAAATTAAAACCATAATAAAATACCATACAAATCAATAGATAAAAAACAGTCTGTTCCAAGATGGCAAAAATTTCAGAAAAAAAATGCAACTTCCCCATAGCCTCCTAAGAGGGTAGGTGGGAGGTATGAGAATGCCAGATTAGTTGCTGTCCCATTGCTGTCCTCGACCAAAGGCCTGGCAGAATATCTCTGCCTTACAAGCCCTGCGGAAAGGTAATAGATCCCGCAGGGCACGGATGTTCTCCAGCAGAGAGTTCCACCAGGTCGGGGCCGGAGCTGAAAAAGCCCTGGCCCTGGTTGAGGACAGCCGGATCTCTCTCGGACTGGGGGCCACCAGGAGGTTTTTACTACCAGAGCATAAAGCTCTGCTGGGAGCATACTGAGAGAGGCGGTCCTGAAGGCATGCGGGTCCCTGACCGCTAAGAGCCCTAAAGGTCAAAATCAACATCTTGAACTTGATCCGGTGCTCCACTGGTATGACTTTTCAAGTTCAGTAATACGACCACAAGAAACTTAAATGTTTGAATAATATTAATGGTTGAAAGTGGACAAGCAGTGGTATTGGATGTAATTGGATTACCCTTCACTCAGATAGTGTGACCTGTACCCTCCAGTACCTTCATATCAAAGGTGATCCCCCAGTAACTCATGACTAGAGCCCCGAAGAGGAGATTTTTAATCAACTTAAATCCAGTTATTGGAGCTGTGAATGAACAAGATTTGAGGATACTTAAATCCAGTGATCGGAGCTGTGAATGGACGAGATCTTTCTACAAACCTTAAAAATGCCCCAGGTGTGCAGAAAAATCTGAACCCTTAAAAAAATGGGGGACTTAAGAACCCAAAATGATCAAAGAAATGTCTGTAGTGAAATTAGCTAGGCAACCACTGCATTCAAGGCTTAATTTCTGTCAGTAAAAGGCAGGGGAGGGGGCAAGGTCCTTTCAAGGGCAATTTTTGGCCTTTGAGGGAGGATTCATTGGGGCCAGGCCTGGCAACAACACTGGGGGACTTGATACCACCCAACTTGCATGACTCACTGTCCCATGAGCTGTCTGACCCCTCCCCTTCCTCCATGGATTTTGGGTCCATGGCCACCCTGGTGATGGCCTTCATTCCCCCCTGGCCTGACGTGGGTCTCAGTCTATTGAACCAGGGAGGGGGTTATGACACCTCCATGCTGCCTGGTTCCACCTGGACTCCTGAGCTGCCCCTCTCTCTCTGATGCACAGTTCTCTGGAGTCTCCAGGGCAGTCCTCTTCGACCCATCTAGCACCTGCCCTTATATCCTTCCCTGGTCCCACCTCTCTTCCCCATGCCTTCCCCCCTTCAGCCCTGCCCCTCTGCTTAACTGGAGACACCAAACGTCCCCGCAGGGATAGGCTTCCTCCTCCGGCTGATCAGCTGTCTCCCTGCTGGCCTGACACTCGGGCCCACCGTGTGTGTCAGGCTGGTGGGGCTGGGGGCAAGCTCTCACCATCTGGTGGCATTCCCACAAAGCCATCCCCTTACTCTACCAAGGGCCAGTCTCTGGCAGCATTCTTCCCACCACCACTGACCCAGATCGGCCCTGTGTCTTCCTGCCCGCCTCACCAGTGCTTGGGTCCCCAACCACCATTGCCCTGGCCCTCCTGGAGTCCCAGGTGAGTGTGAGGGCCTCTGGAGCTGGCCTGGGGCATGTCTGGCAGTCAAGGAGGTCACTGTTCGCTGTTCTTCAACAGCAGCCATCTGGTTAAAGTAGGGTTGCCAGGTCATACCTTGCTGCCAGTGGTGGGATCTTTGCTCCTCTCTGGGAGGAGAGTTGCATGCTTCCCCACCATGCAAGTGGGCCTAGCTGAGTGGCAAGCACCACAAGAGGCTGCTTGGGGGAGAGGAAGAGCTGAAGACAGAAGGGCAGATAAATGTAGTTTTGAGCCCAGATTTACCATAGAGTTTTGACCAAAACCTAGAGTATTGTCACACGATGTCTGCAGAGTGATGATGTCACTTCCAGGTGGTGTCATCACACCATGTTTGGGGGCATTTTTGGACAGAGTTTCCCCCTGCCTGCTAGCTGGTCGGTGGCAGGGAGAAGGTTGCAAAAGTGGGGAAAACCCCTCCAGACTGGGGGCTGGCAACCCTAGGTTAAAGACAGTGTGATGTAGTGGTTAGAGCTTCAGATTAGGGTCTGGGAGACCCAGATTTAAATCACCAATCTGCAATGAAAGATCACTAGGTGATATCCTGTCATCCATATACTTTCAGCCTAATGTACCTCACATGGCTGTTGAGGGAAATATAAAGAAGCAGAGGTAAACTGCTTTGCTCCCCACTGTAGAGAAAGGCAGAGTATAAAGGAAGTAAATAAATCATAAATATAGCTGAAGATGGGAGGAAGATAAAAGCTAAGTTGGTGAATGGCTGAAAAGGAAAGAGAGAGGCAGGGCAAGGGGAAATAATGTGGGGAGGGAGGATACAGGAGAAAGTGATATGCCCTTCCACAAACCCTTTTTCTTTAGTAATTTTTTAATATGTGTGTGTGTGTGTGCATGCGAGTGTGTGCGCGTGCATCTATTAGTCATGGTGACCTCTGGCGACTGACCCCTATTGGGGGCCTGGTGGATATTCAGAGAGGTGGCTGAGTAAGGCCTGCCTCTGGTATTTCAAGGAGGTCTCCCATCCAAGTACTCGCCAGAGTTGACCCTGCTTAGCTTTTGGGATCTAACAAGATTGGGATTGCCTGGGCTATTCAGGTAAGGGCCCCTTCCACAAACCCTTAAAGCTTTCCTACCATGCAAGTAGGCCTGGCCCAGCATCCATCACTGCACAACTGGGCCATAACTTGCCTAGGCCAACACTGCCAGGGTGGAGGAGATGAAGACAGAGGGGCAGATAATGGTAGGTTGACTGTTGGGTGGGAAGGACAGAAGAAAGCAGGAAAAGAGGAGAGGCTGTGTGGGCTATCTGGGAAGAAAAAGAGGAAATAGTGGAGGAGGGGGAAATGAGAGTCAGACACCAAGGATTGGATGAACTAAGGGCCACTTTAACATATTAACTTGTAACTCAATGGCAGGGGCCAAGAGTCTTGTGGCATGGCAAAAACCAGGGGTCATTCCTGACCCGTCCCTATCTGTATAACAGGGAGCCACCCAGCCCTGGATCTAGCTAGTGTATTTGGCTCACACCTGTCTGGCCAACAAATGGGCAATGCCATGGAGATCCCACCACCAAGCTGTACAACTTAGATGGAGGCTCAATCCATGCTGCCCCAAGACAGTCTGCCCTTGGAACCCTGAGTCATGTAACCTAAAAGCTAATCAGGCCAGACAATAATCCTAGCCCCCACACTGGGGTTGTTAATTGGTGCTCCCCTATCCGCATATCACTCACCATCCCTCATCCCACCACAGCCGAGGTCAAGTCTCAGCTTAGGCCGATGCACCCGCCGGGAGGTCCAACACCTCCTGCAGCCCTTGCCGTAAATCATCCAAGAAGATATTGCTACCCTTTTTGGAAAGATGCATCCCATCGACTCTGTAGAGGTCGGCGCAACCCGGATGAATGCCAGGGTGGGGCAGGTAGTGACCCAACCCACCAGCCAAGGCTTTCCTAATATCTCTGTTAGCCCCAGAGGGCTCCAAGCATCCCGCCACACCCTGCATAGCACCATGGCCAACCAGACTATAGCGACACCAGGCCACAAACTCTGTATGACCTGCAAGTCCTCCAAAGCCTGCAGGACCCTTGATCAAACCCAGGTCATTACCACCTAGGTGAATCACCAACACAGGAGGTGGATGGGCAGAACTGCCTTGAAACAACAAAGGCATGAGACCCGACCAATGTAGGCCCTGGTGTCCCTGCCATTCAGTGCTAGCCCACTGACTTAGCTCCAGATGAGAGCCGACTGAAGTTCTCCGAGCTCGATGAGCAGCCCAAAACACACACCTATGGCCACAGATGAGAACCTGTCTCCGCTCACTGTAAACAACAGCACCTACAAGGGAAAAACAGGTTGCTTACATGTAACTGATGATCTTTGAGTGGTCATCTGTGCATTCACACCTATGGGTTTAGTGCGCCTGCGCTAAGCCAGATCGGTGTTATAGCAAGCTCCAATGGATTTTTGCGCCCAAACCTCAGGCAGGCGCAGGAACCCCTACTGCGCATGTCCAGAGGGTCGGGCGCAGAAATCCCACCAGTTCCTTCGGACCACCGCAAACTCAAGAAGATAAAATTAGAGCGGGCGGTGTGAATGCACAGATGACCACTCGAAAATCATCGGTTACAGGTAAACAACCTGTTTATCTTCAACGTGGTCTCTGTGCTTCACACCCATGGGAGAGTAGCAAGCGATGTCCTACCTGGAGGAGGGTGCTGGCAAGTAGCTAATGTGACACAGATGAGAGAACCTGACGGCCAATAGCTGTGCGAGTCGAGCTGCGCACATCAATCGCATAGTGTCTGATGAATGTATTCAGTGTTGACCAAGTGGCCGCATTGCAAACATCAGTAAGGGAGACTCCCTTCAGAAAGGCAGTTGAAGTGGCTATGGCCCTGGTGGAGTGAGCTTTCAGCTGAGTCGGGAGAGGGCATTTGGCAACCAGGTAACACAGACGGATCATTTCAAAAATCCACCTAGAGAATGACTGGGATGTGATGTGAGTTCCAGCCCTTTTAGTGGCATAGGAGACAAACAGGTGGGGATCGCGCCTGGTTGGGTGAGTCCTGTGTAAGTAGAAGAGGAGTGCTCGCTTAGTGTCCAATGTATGGTAGAGACGTTCCTCTGGAGATTTTTGAGAGGGATAGAAATCCGGCAGGAAAATCTCCACCTGAAGATGGAACTCCGAAATGACTTTCGGAAGGAAGGATATTTTCGGGACGAGACGTACGCCATCTGGTAGGAACCTAAGGTAGGGTGTATCATACCTGAGCACCATGAGCTCTCCCACCCTGTGCGCGGAAGTGATGGCTACGAGGAACACCGTTTTCCAAGAAAGCAGCCTCATATCACACGTCGCAAGCAGCTCGAATGGCTTTCGCGTAAGCTGACGTAAGACCATCGGGAGATCCCACTGTTTCACCGGACATCGAACAGGAGGGTAGAGGTGCAAGAATCCTTTTAGGAGGCGTTTAGAGAGGGGGTGAGAAAAATCTGAGTGTCCCTCAACTTGAACATGGTATGTCGATAAGGCAGCTAGGTAAACTTTTAACGAGGAGTGTGATAAACCGGTGTCAGCCAAGGATAACAGAAATTCAAAGATCCTTGTAAGACCAGCCCGAGTTGCTTGAGAAGCAGGCACACTCATAAACAAACAAAACTTGTTCCATTTGCATGCATAGGATTTACGTGTGGAGGGTTTCCTAGCATTGAGTAAAACTTCAGTCACACGTGAGGAGAATCCCTGCAGCACACCTTCCAAGCTGTTCGTTTGAGACGGCAGACATCGTCATGTAGAAGTCGTGTTCCTGAGAGGAACAGGAGATCCAGTGCTGGAGGGAAGTGATGGAAGATGCCCTGGGATAGGTCCAGGAGTGCCATGAACCAGGGTTGGCGTGGCCACCATGGGGATACCAGAATGCAGTGTGCGTTGTCATTGAGAATCTTGTCTACGACTCGTAGAAGCAGTGGAAAAGGTGGAAACAGGAAGAGATAGTCCCGGGTCCATGGGTAGAGGAGCCTTTGGTACTTTCTTTTTCTTTTTTTAAAACAATTTTTATTATAGGAATATTACATCACGTTTGACATCTAAATATTATAATTGATACATATCCCTTTTCCTTCCCCCCACCCCCTCTTCGTCAGGCTTCCCGCAGTGCTCCCTTATACCTTTTCTTCTTGATCTTCTTATCTCTAACAAAAACAACCAAAACACTTATTTCTATATAGTTCAATACATACATTTTTTACTTTTCTCTATCTCGGAGTTTATATACTCTATTCTTAATAATTCTCTAAAGAAAACATTAGGAAAAGATGGCAAGAATACACAGAAGAACTATACAAGAAAGACCTCGATGTCCTTGACAACCACGACGGTATAATCACTGACCTCGAGCCAGACATCCTGGAATGTGAAGTTAAATGGGCCTTAGAAAGCATTACTAACAACAAAGCTAGTGGAGGTGATGGTATCCCAGCTGAGCTATTCAAAGTCTTAGAAGAGGATGCTGTTAAAGTTCTGCACTCCATTTGCCAGCAAATTTGGAAAACGCAACAGTGGCCACAGGATTGGAAAAGATCAGTATACATTCCAATCCCAAAGAAGGGCAATGCCAAGGAATGTTCAAACTATCGCACAATTGCACTCATATCACACGCTAGCAAGGTCATGCTCAAGATCCTACAAGCTAGGCTTCAACAGTACGTGGATAGAGAACTACCAGAAGTACAAGCTGGGTTTCGAAGAGGTAGAGGAAC
>NW_015176059.1:0-5922 GCF_001447785.1 Gekko japonicus | reverse complement strand
TATTAACATTCATGAGTGCAATCTTTTTAGGCGTCATATACCATCTATACATCATTTTATAACAATTCTCTTTTATATTATTACATGTTGAAATTTTCATTGAATTTTTCCATAAATACTCCCAAGATGACATAGATATTTCTTTATTCATATTAATTGCCCACTTAATCATTTGTTCTTTTACTGTTTCATCCTCTGCATACCACTTTAACAATACTTTATATATTTTAGATATCACCTTATTACCTTTTTGCAACCACACAAATTCAATTTCATTAGGTTCCTTCCTGAAACCATATTCCCTTTTATCAGACTTATAGAGATCATGTATCTGCCAATACTGCAACCAATCATAATCATAGCTTAATTCTCCCTTCTCCTTAATTTCCACCGTACTCCCCTCAATTTTCAAAATATCTTTATATTGTATCCAATCTTGGCCCTTAGCATTTGAATGTGGCTTAATAACCTTAGCCGGGACTCTCCAAAGAGGTCTCATTTCCCCAAAAAACCTCTTGTATCTTATCCATGTATCAAATAACGTTCTTCTTATATAATGATGTTTAAAGAACTTGTCAATCTTCTCTTTTCCATACCATAAGTACACAGGCCATCCAAATTTGTGGTCATGCCCTTCCAGCATTAACAGTTTTCTATTGTCCAAAGTAATCCATTGTTCTAACCAAGTTAGACATACCGCATCGTGGTAAAGTTTAAAGTTCGGCAATTGAAATCTTCCTCTTTCCTTGGTATCAACATCAAATCTTCATTTTAATTCTAGGTTTTTTCCTGCCCCAAACAAATTTCGACACTTCCTTCTGCCAGGCATTTAAAATCTTTGGCTCTCTCACAATTGGAATTGTCTGAAATAAAAACATTAAACGGGGTAAAACATTCATTTTAATCACTGATATTCTACCCATTAATGATAAATTTAAAGTATTCCCTTTTCCCAAATCCAGCTGTATTGATTTCCATAATTTTTTGTAGTTGTTCTTAAATAGGTCTATGTTCTTCATTGTCAGTTCAATCCCTAAATATTTGGTTTTCTTCACAATCTCACACTGTATTAATTCTTGTAGTTCCTCTTGCTTTTTCTTTGTCAAATTTTTGCACATCACCTTTGATTTCTTCTTGTTAATATAAAATCCTGCCAAGTCTCCAAAATCTTTTATTCTTGCCATCAATAACGGCAAAGTTTTAAGTGGATCTTCAACCACAAACATTACATTGTCTGCAAATGCTCTGTATTTGTATGAGAAACCCCTAATTGTATTTCCTTTAATTTCTTGATCTTCTCTTATTTTTCTTAACAGGACTTCTAATATCCAAATAAACAACAGTGGAGATAATGGACAACCTTATCTTGTCCCCTTTTGAACTTTAAAATGTTCTGTCATCTCTGTATTTACATTTATTGATCTTTTTGTTCCGAGTATATAGCCTTTAGAGCCTTTGGCACTTTCTGTTTAATCTGGTGGCAAAGGCGTCCACCTGTGGGTGCCCCCATTTGTGGAAGAGAGGCTGAAGGTATGACCAATTGAGTTCCCAGTCCTGTAGACGAAGGCTTCCTCGGCAGATGTTGTCTGCTTGGATGTTCAGGTGGCCAGGTATGTGGGTCGCAATCAGATGGATGCTTTGAGACAGGTACCAGTACCATAAACGAATCGCCAGATCACAGAAGCAACGGGATACAGTGCCCCCTTCTTGGTATATGTAACTGAGTGCTGCAGTGTTGTTTGTGAGTACAGCGACACATCGTCCCTGGACTAACAACAGGAAGGAGTGTAGAATGTATTCTACCGCCAAGACTTCCAAGAAGTTGATGTGACAAGTTCAGAAGCTCGGAGACCACCTGCCCCCGATGCAGAGGCCTTGGAGATGTGCCCCCATCTTCATCGCAGCGTGTCTGTAGTCAAGGTCACGGTAGGTGTTGGAGGACAGAAGGGAGCCCCTTGGAACAGGTTGTCGGGGGAGGTTGTCAAGATATTCCCCCTTTAAACAACTGTAAGTAGTTGCTTTAGCCAGACAGTTAATGTAAGACTAGGGTGTAGTTAGCGAAGTAGGTCAGCTAAGTGACACCTGGATCTTATTAATGGCTATTGCAAGCTAGTGTACCTGGCAACTGTCAGAGTAAGAAATTACTCAGCTAGATCTTGACAGTTCTCCATCTAAGTCAGCCACATGTGAACTACCAATTGGCTTAGGATTGGCTGACAGCCAGCCAGCTGTTTAGTAGGAGCTGAGCCAAGGCCAGTTAGCAGACGCATGCTTGCAAGAGAGAAGCATCTAGCCATTACGCTGTACTGCTCATGGTTGCTGGAGTGGAAGGCCGGGATGAACTACACGGAGACGTCGGACTAGATGGTGACAGCTAGCTGCCATGTTTTGCTTGTTCCCTTCTCTGACCCTGGCTTGCTCACTGTTCTGCCACTTGCCTTAAACAACGCTGGGAGACTGCGAGAACCAGTGCTGCCAGACTTCATTATCTGGCTGGCCTTGTGACGGGGGGAGGGCTTGTGTTCCACCGATGGTGTGAATCTTTCAGCTCTCATGAGGCACTGAGACTCTCCCGCTTATTATGTATCCTCCCGCCGGGAGAATTCCCACGCGCACTCGAATTTCATTTGCTTAGCCATTTGCCTCATCCTGCTATATGTAGGGATGTTTCTGCCCCTTGGTTATTCCTAACAATAATCCTGTGGATATGGTACCAGTTTTGTAATCTAATAAAGCATAATGCTTCCTTGGAAACAGGTGTGAAGATTTACTTGCTGCTGAACCTGACAGATGGACTGCTAATCCCAGGCACCAGCCAGCCTCTACGTTAGTTGCTGCTTAAAGCTAAAGGCTAAGGGAAGTATAGACTTAGCCAGTTAGCTTTTGTGTTTCTTTGTTTTGTTCCACGTACATTTTCCTTGTCCCCAGCTTGTGTGTTTTTAATTGTTTATAATAAACTTTTGTATTATTTTAATTGGACAAAGTCTCTGGCCCGTATTTTTGGCTAATTGGCATTATTTAGCAAAAAGGGAAACCAAATAGTTATTATCTTTTCTACTCTCATTGTGCTGGTTTATACGACCCTGAAGGGAGGTAAACACCCTGTAGTCTCTGCGGTGGCCTGGAAAGTAGCCAATAAGGCAGAGGCGGAAGGGCAGGGTCGTGACAGAGGTCCACCATAATAGAGTATTTTGGATATCCGGAGGGATGGACAGACTGAGTGTTTGGGGATGTCTTGCCGGATCGAAGTTGCGGATGAACTATAGTTGAAGAGGGCACATCCGCAGTTTCGCAAAGACGAGGACTGACATGGTGGTGGCCATCAGGCCGAGTAGACGTTGTATGAGTAGTGCCGCTACCGTGGGCTGAGAGGCAACAAATTCTAGCAAGGTTGATGATGTGCCGGGCTCTGTCCTCTGGCAGGAAAGCTCAGCAATGAGTGGAGTCTAGGCACGCGCCTATATACTGTACCCATTGGGCAGGTTGTAGGTTGGATTTGTTGACATTCACCCAAAGTCCCAGCTTGTGAAGCAACCTGAGGGTGTCCCGGATGTGGCGGAGGAGTAGAGGCCTGGAGTTTGCAACCAGAAGCCAATTGTCAATGTATGGATAGACACTGGTCCTCTGGAGACGGAGAAATGCCGCCACAACCACCATTGTTTTGGTGAAGACCCTGGGCGCACTGCTACCACCACCACCGCGGGGGGGAGATAGCTTGGGTGGGCCCGACGGCTGGGAGCCACGTGGGCATCACCATTGGTGCCGGGGGCGGGGGAGAAGTCTTGGCGGGCCCAGCGACAGCTGCATGGGCCTTGCCGTTGGTGCAGGGGGGAGGCTTGGTGGACCCGGCGGAAGCTGCACAGGCCTCTCCATTGGTGCCGGGGGTGGGGGAGAAGGCTTAGCGGGCCTGGCGGCTGGGAGCCACGCAGGCCTTGCCGTTGGTGCTGGGGGGGAGGCTTGGCAGACCCGGCGGGAGCCACACAGGCCTCGACATTGATGCCGGGGGGAAGAAGGCTTACCTGCGGCTGCTTCCTCCTCCTCCTCCACGTGAAGCTCACTCCCCCACAAGTATCGCGGAACCCCTTTCTTGTAGCATCTAAAATGATCACTACTTAAGAAAGAAATAGTTCTGTTTTCAGACACAAATGGAGCTCTGGTTATGAGCCAAACATCTATGAATAATCCATTATCTCTAATCAGCTGAGGACTGAATGGAAGAGCTATTGCTGCATTTCCTTTATGCCTACTGGCATTCAATTTCACTTTGTATTCTTCTGTGACATTAATGTATTGATGTTTACATCACTACTGTACATAGATGCCAAAACTAGTAATAGGAAGACAGTGCAATGTTGCTAACATGAAAATTAGCAAGACAAAAGTCCTTCTCCAAGAGATTTATAGCACCCAATTATTTCCTGATGCTGTGCCATATTCTTACTGCTGGAGAGAATAGACTCTTATTTTGAAGCAATCTCAAACAGAATATAATTTAAAAGGCTTCAAGGTGGACAAGAATAACCACCCTTTTCTGTTCAGATTCTTTTGTTTTTAATCTTCAAAAGATTCTTTCACAATCGGGATTGTTCAGAGACCAGTGCTTCTAATAAGTGGCCCTCTCTATTTAAATATGTCATCCCTAAATTAATAATGTAAGGCTTTTTAGAGAGAGCCAGGAAGGGGATATCTTTTTTAGGGGAGAGAAAATTCATTGTCTGACACAAGCTGGAATCAAGATGTCTTGTAATACTCAGGCTGCTCTCCACCCATAATGAAGTGTGATCGTTTCACAGCGGTTCTGCTTCCCTGGTGACAGAGCTCAATCTGGTAGATTCATTATATTTATGACCTCAGGATGAACTACATGCAAGGACTTACTAGTATGAAGCCAGCACTTTTTAATGCATAGAAATGATGGGCTCACCCAGGGAATTATGTCCCAAGGCATTTGCACTAATACATCTGTAGCACCAAGATATAACAGATGGCCCACTTACTTACACAAAGAAAATACAAAATGCCACTCAGTGGCAGCAGATGAGAGTAGCCCAAGACATTTGGACAATCTGTGTTTAAGGAAGGGGGGAAGGAGAAGGGAAGAGCTGATGAAAGAATGCCATAGCAGAGAGGTAAACCACACAGTTGAGCTTGGTGCCAGGGGGAGGGTCTAATTGCACATGAACTAGTACCTCTGGGAATCCAGACCCAAACCCCAGTGGACTCCACCATGCAACCACCAATGGCCCTCAAATGTTGTCAAAGACAAATTCTCTGAATCATTCCGAACACATACTCCTCACCCTCTAAAGTCACATGACCCTGAACTATCACTCTCTCCCTTTGGGCAGGGGTTATGGCTGAATAATAGAACATCTCCTTGGCAAGCATAAATTCCCAGGTTCAATCCCTGGCTCCTCCAATTAAAGGGATTAAGTAGTACGTGATGTGAATGACCTCTACTTAACATCCTGGAGAGCCACTGCCAGTCTGAATAGACAGTATTGACCTGGACGGACCAATGGTAGAATTCAGTATAAGCAGGGGTCATTTCATAGAAAAAGAGCTGCAGGAGCTCATTAGCATACCAAATAAGATATTAGCATAATAGCTCATTTGCATATGCCACACCCCCTGACATCACCGGAAGTGATGTAAAAGGGGGGCATCTTCAAAAGCCTCCCCTTCC
Source organism: Gekko japonicus (assembly GCF_001447785.1). Classification (NCBI taxonomy): domain Eukaryota; kingdom Metazoa; phylum Chordata; class Lepidosauria; order Squamata; family Gekkonidae; genus Gekko; species Gekko japonicus. Next base: position 236 of record NW_015176059.1, on the reverse strand, counting down.
CTTCCCCAGCTGGCCTGCCAAGGCGGGCTGGGGGGGGGGAAGCGAAGAGAGAAGGGGTTTAAAGTTTAAAGCCCTTCTCTCTAGAATCACACTGCAGCAGCGGCACTATCTCTCCACTCTATTCTATGGGGCCATAGAATAGAATGGAGAGATTGCGCTGCAGCGGCAGCACAACACCCGAGAGAAGCAGTTTAAATTTTAAACCTCTTAACATACATAAGAACATAAGAGACGCC
>NW_015176058.1:227226-229927 GCF_001447785.1 Gekko japonicus | reverse complement strand
ATGCTAAAAAGTGCACTGGTGCATCATATCAATCACTAACATTGTGTCACAGTACAAAGCACGGAAGATAAACTTCTGGCTGCTTAGTGTTTCTAATATACTTGGTCAGAGAAACTTTGTGGAACAAATATATGAAAAAAATGAAACGTCAGCTGAAGTTTACACAAAATAGGTACTGTTACTCTTCTGTGAACTTAGAGCATCTTGAGAAGTGTGCTTAGTCCGTCTCCTCTCCTAAACCAAGTCCAACTCATGTGTCAGCTCAAGAAATAGCAGGAAACACTGCACATTGATAGTAGGGTACAGAAGTGCTTCAGTTTATTTATTTATTCGAATTTTTATCCCGCCCTCCCAGCCTGGGCTGGCTCAGGGCAGTTTACAAGCAGATAAAATTCCAACAATACATACAAAACACATCAACAATTAATATAAATTCAATATTAAAATACCATGTTAAAATCAGATATAATATTAAAGTGCTAGGCTCTTTAACATCAACCACATTGGTCTGCTCAGATGTCATAAGAAGTGCTTCAGGTGTCATAAATTGTCATGGATCATAAGAGGGGATTGGCTCAGGCGGTAGATGAGGGTCCAGCAGGTAAGGGCTCTTCACTGTAAGATGTCAATTGTTGTTATTAATAACAATGGTGGTCGTGGTGGTAATAGCAGCCGTGGCGGCTCCAAAAGCCTGGCGGAAAAGCTCCATTTTACAGGCCCTGTGGAACTGTAAAAGGTCCTGCAGGGTCCTGATCTCCTCTGGGAGCTCATTACACCAGAATGGAGCCACCACCGAAAAAGCCCTGGCCCTGGTCATTGCCAGCCTGGCCTCCTTAATACTTGGGAGGACCAGCTGATTCTGGATCCCTGATCGCAGCGCTCTCCGGGGTACATATGGGGAAAGGCGGTCCTTCAGGTATGCAGGTCCCTGGCCATAAAGGGCTTTAAAGGTAAGAACCAGCACCATGAAGTGGATCCGGTAAGCTAAAGGCAGCCAGTGCGGTACCTGTAGCACAGGCTGGATATGCTCCCGAGTAGGGAGTCTCGTCAACAGCCTGGTTGTGGCATTTTGCACCAGCTGTAGCTTCCGGATTTGAGACAAGGACAGCCCCATGTAGAGGGTGTTACATTAATTCAGTCTCGAGGTGACCATTGCATGGATCACTGTTGCCAGGTCACTGCGTTCGAGGAAGGAAAACAACTGCCTAATCAGCCGGAGGTGGTAAAAAGCTGACTTGGCAGTGGCTGCTACCTGGGCCTCCATTGTTAAGGAGGCATCCAGGAGCACTTCCAGATTCCTAACCTCCGGCACTGGCACCAATGGCACCCCATCGAAGGTCGGAAGTGGGATCCCTACCCTCAGACCGCCGCGGCTCAGGCACAGGACATCCATCTTTGTTGGATTCAATTTCAGCCAAATCAGCCTAAGCCTACCAGCTACGGCTTGTAATGCCCAGCCAAGGTCTTTAGGTTTGGAGTCGGACTGGCCATCCAACAACAGATAGAGCTCGGTGTCATCCACTTTCTGGTGACAATCCAGCCCATGACTATGGGCAATCTGGGCAAGAGGGCACATATAGATGTTAAAGAGCATTGGGGACAGCACCACCCCTCAAGGCACGCCACATTCCAATGGGTGCCTTTGGGACAGTTAGTCCCCCAGTGCCACTCTTTGTCCCTGATCTTGGAGAAAGGAAACAAGCCACTGCAAGGCTAGTCCCTGAATTCCAGTGTCAGTGAGGCGGTGGGCCAGTAGCTGGTGGTCGACCATGTCAAACACAGCCAACAGATCTAGCAACAACAGCACTGCCATTCTGCCCCGATCCAGGTGCCCCTGGAGGTCATCTGTGACGCTGACCAGTATCGTCTCCATCCCGTGGCCCAGGCAAAAACCAGACTGGAAGGGATTTAGGATGGAAGCGTCATCCAGAAAGCCCTGTAACTGAATTGCCACTGCCCTCTCTATTATCTTGCCCAAGTAGGGCAAGTTGGAAACCAGTTGTGGAATCTGCCCTTTTCTCTCTTTTTGGGAGGGTGGTTGTTTGCATTTTTTTGTTTGTGTGCCCATGCATGGAAGTCATGGGGACCTCTGGCAACTCCTTCTGGGGCACAGAGGACATTCAGATAAGTGGTTTGATAGCCTGCCTCTGGCCTCCTGGCCCTGGTATTAAGAACATAAGAACATAAGAGACGCCAATGTTGGATCAGGCCAAAGGCCCATCCAGTCCAACACTCTGTGTCACACAGTGGCCAAAAATACCAGTGCCATCAGGAGGTCCAGCAGTGGGGCCAGGACATTAGAAGCCCTCCCACTGTTGACCCCCCCCCCAAGCACCAAGAAGACAGAGCATCACTTGCCCCAGAGCCCCTATCTATACCTTGTGGCTAATAGCCACTGATGGACCTCTGCTCCATATGCTTATCCAATTCCCTTTTGAAGCCGTCCATGCTTGTAGCACCCACCACTTCCTGTGGCAGTGAATTCCATGTGTTAATCACTCTTTGGGTGAAGAAGTACTTCCTTTTATCCGTTCTAACCCGACCGCTCTGCAGTTTCATGGAGTGCCCACGAGTTCTTGTATTGTGAGAAAGGGAGAAAAGTACCTCTTTCTTTACCTGCTCTTTCCCATGCATAATCTTATAAACCTCGATCATGTCACCCCTCAGTCGTCTTTTCTCCAAGCTAAAGAGCCCTAAGCGC
>NW_015176058.1:224483-224638 GCF_001447785.1 Gekko japonicus | reverse complement strand
AAGATGGACGCCAGAACTGAAAGCTCCCATTACCATGCCTAGGCAGAGACCCTGTGAAGCACATGAGACCTTGTTCTGACAGCTGTGACTCCCCCTCCACCCTGCTGACATCCGCATACTACAGACAATGGACTTGCCTTGCCCCAGAGCTACTT
>NW_015176058.1:223290-224451 GCF_001447785.1 Gekko japonicus | reverse complement strand
TCCTCCCCACATTTCCTTTATAATGAAAAGTCCTGACTTCTACTCCTTTCCCACACCCCAAACCCAGGTGGCTCATCAAGCAGTATTGTTTCCATTTTGATTAGTTTTAAATTAGCAATCCATTAGTTCTTTGAACCACCGGAGGAGTAATCAGGCACCCAACCCAAATTCCACTTTGCATCTAGAATCATAGAAGAGACTCTCTGGCAGTGTTCCCTCTAAGCTGAGTTACTGTGAGCTAGCTCACAGTTTTTCAACCTCTGGCTCACACAGTTTTGTCTCAGCTCAGGAAGGATGGCTCCAGAGCAAACTAATGTATGCAGTAGCCAAATGGCTTGCTCACAGCTTTGATGGCTGTAGCTCACAAAGTAGAATTTTTGCTCACGAGACTCCACAGCTTAGAGGGAACATTGCTCTCTGGTCTCTTTTGCCTACTCCTGGGAACTCTATACAGTGTTTTCAAACTACATTGTCTAATCCCTGATTAATCTGATCAATGCTTTGTTCTGAGGAAGCTCGCTGGACACATTTTTGGGTATAACTAGCCCAGCGCAGCTCCGTTGCTGTGTTCATGTTGTCTCATGGACCTACCAACTTGCACCCCCAGTATACTGGGTCCTTCCTCTCCAAGAAGTACTGGTTGTTTTGCCATCTCTCCTTCATGGACATCTTCAGGAAAGGTAGCTATTGCCTCAATCCCTACTACTCTCTCACTCTATCTTCTACAGATCTTGGATGTGTGTATGTTTTATGTGTGCCCTTGTGTGTTAAATTCCTTAATTTCCCTTCAATAAACCATTCTCTATTTCCCCCTTGGACTGATTATTGAGAGCTCTCCTAAAGGGAAAGATCCCCGTAAATATAGGTAGTGGATTCCTTGCTAATACCTCACCTCTTGCTGAGGCCGGCCATTTAGCTATATTTTCCCAGAAACTGAAGGCAGTGTACACTTTCCCAGAAACTGAAACCAGTCTACACTGGTTGGGGTAACACTTTGGTAGTTACCATCATTTGGGCAACTGCACCCTGGCTCCAGACTTGTACCATGATTTCGCTGGCCTTCTTTAATCTTGCTTGCACATGAAGAATGTCAAGGTGCCAAGCCTCATCCCCCTCCACCAATGCACTACACAGACAACTAAGGATTTGATTGATGCTGCT
>NW_015176058.1:216519-223238 GCF_001447785.1 Gekko japonicus | reverse complement strand
TGTTACAGGAATTGTCCTTGATCACTTGATGCTTTACGATGCTCTCCAAATCATACTGACTATAATGAGCAACCCACCTTATTCCTGCCAATGCTAGCTATGACCTAATCAGTCCAAGGACCAACACTTTTTATTCTGCTTATCAGAAGCAACATGAAGCAGTCAAAAAGGACCCCTTAATCCCCCCCCCCAATTCCTGCTTGGCTCCAAAGTGAGTGGCTAATCTCATTACATCCTGGGAGACTGGGAGGCAAATTCTTGCATGAAAGGTAGGGTTGCCAGCCTTCAGGTGGGGCCAGAAGATCTACTGGAATTAGAACTCATCTCCAGGCAACAGAGATCTGTTCCCCTGGAGTAAATGGCTGCTTTGGAGGATGGACCCTAATGAAAGGAGAGGAGAGCCTTTCTGAAGGCCTCTGAACTTCCCCATTAGCTGGACAACTACCAGCCCTGCCAATCAGAATTCAATCATTTGAATTCTGAAGGGCCTGGGACAATAACTTCCTCAGCCTTAAGAGCGCTGCCAATCAGAATTGAATCATTTGAATTCTGAAGGGCCTGGGACAATAACTTCCTCAGCCTTAATGTCTATGAATGCCTTTTGAAGGAGTGTCAGCCAAACCATTGGCATAAAATTCCCCCAGAGAAAATCTTTTTTAAAAATGAAATGTTTCTGTAAAATTCCTTTTTCCTCATAATTCTCTGATTAACTCCATTTCTAACTTCACTTGAAGGCTTTTATAATTGCAGGCAGACTTCCAAGCAGCTGTCCTAGAACTATACCCTAATTAAGTCCAACAAGCCACCTTACAAGCTTGAATGCAGTTTCTCTGGCTCATAAATGACTGCTTTGCTGTAGATAATAGACTAATTGGAAAGCTACTAACCAGGTCTCTTCCTTTTATGCTTTTGAGGATTCCCTTCAAATCATAGAGTGTCCCGCCCCCAACGTGGCCAGCGTAATGATGTCACCTCTGGGTGACATCATCACACTGGGGACATGTGCCGGAAGGGGGTGGAGTTCCCCCCCCGGGGCCCGATTTGCTGGCGTCGGGTAATGGGCCTCTCAGGCGGGGGTTTACCTGCCCCCCGGGGGGACTTGGCAAGTCTACATATTATTCACAGTGCCTAGAGATTTACAAAACACATCAACATACAGAATTTTTTAAAAAAACAAAACACATTAAAGTATTTTATTATGAGAACAGGGTCTTCTTTTAAATGGCCTGGATATTCTTTAAATAATATATCTTTGAGTCCTACCCTTCCAACATTATGTCAGAGTCATATGCATGGGTCTCCCGGCTTCCATTCTAGCCTCACAACAACACTGTGAGACTGAAGGAAAATGATTGACACGAATGAGCTTCAAGACTTAGCAAGGACTTCAACTACAATATCCCTAATCTTTGTCAACATTTTTAATGGTGAGATATATCTACAAGTGCCAGAGCCCAGGAGGCCAACAAAGGAGTTGACTTACATAACAACCCTGAGAAAAATCAAGATGGGTAGCTGTGTTAGTCTTTTTGTAGCAGTAGAAAAGAGCAAGAGTCTAGTGGCACCTTAGAGACTAATAAAACTTGTGGCAGGGTATCAGCTTTTGTGAGTCACTGCTCACTTCTTTAGATATAGCTAGAATGTGAGTCCATCTATCCTTATATTTTGGAAAGTGGAGCGATGCCAAATGACAATAGCTGGCATAATTGGATTAGATGTGATATGCAGAGAGGTAGTAGGTGTGGAGATATCAGCATTGGTAATGAGACAGGAAACCTAGGTCTCAATTAACTCCAGAAGGTTGCATTGCCTTGAGCTCCATTATCAGTTGCAATTCAGCAGTCTCGCTTTCTAATCTCCCTTTGAAATTCCTTTGTAAGAGAACTGCTACACTTATGTCAGCAACTGAATGTCCCAGTAGGTTAAAATGTTTGGCCACTGGTTTTTGAATGCTGTGGTTTCTAATGTCAGACTTATGTCCCTTGTACAGGGTGATGGCATAAATCATATTAGAGGATGAGCAGGAATATGAACCTGAGATGGCATGGTTGAAGTTGCTAGGTCCAGTGATGGTGCTGATGGTGGGATAGAAGTTGTTGAAAGCCTGGCGAAATCTTTCAAGGGCTTCTTTGCCATGAGTCCAGACAAGGATCTCTTGTAGTTGAAAAAATGACTGTTGTCGTCAACCTAAGTATGAATTACTCTACACAATAAACTTCCTGGACACCACAGTACAGATACATGAAGGACACACAAGTACCCCATTATACAAGAAACCAACAGATTGGCAAACATATCTACATGCCGCTAGCTAGCACCCAACCACACGGCCGCCCGTGCAGTGGATTTTCCGGTAGGTAGTAGTGCTTAGCAGGTTTATTTTAACTCAGCATTTTCAACCGGAAGAGATGGATCGGAGACGGGTGCGTGCCGCTTCCCAGATGTTGTGGTGAGATCGCGCCCGATTGATGCGCCCCCAATCCGTCCCTCTTGCGGATCTAATCTTCCCATGTGACCGGGGCCAAAGAGGCATGACCTTTATCTACACTCAGATGAAGCTAGCAGAAACCTCTCCAACCCATAGCCCAACCTGAACACAGTCTGAAGAGAGTCTAGAGTAGATGAGTTATTCAAGAAGACCTATAGTTGATCCACTATAAACTGTCCCATACCATTGTTGTAATGTTTTGGTTTGGTTTAAAATATTACATGTACAGTGTTAAAATAATCAGAGAAATTCTATTACAGAATTCTAGAATACTCTTCCTCTCCCCAGTTTTAGTCCTAACACTTAGCCCTTATATTTCCCTATGCTATAGCCAAGCCCTATGCTATAATCACATCTGCTCCAACCCCTCAGACAGAAATACATACTTGAAGGATTTACAGCAGGCATTTTTGCAACTATAATATCCTCCTGATATGGTAAGAAAGATGATTGGGACGGCCAGAGTGATACCCAGGGACACCTTGCTACATGGCAAGCCCAAAGAAAATGACAACAGAAAACTACTGGTGGTTACATACAGCTCACAACTCAAACCAGTACAATATATTATTGATGACTTACAACCCATGCTGGATACTGGCACTTCCCTCACACAGGCACTGGGGAGCTGACCTTTTCTTGCTTACAGACAGACTGATAGCTTAAAACATCTTTTCACTGGCAATGATCAACTACTTAGTAGTAACATGGACTCTAGCACCAAGGGCTGCAACAAACCAAGATGCCAAATTTGCTCTCATTTAGATCCCAGCAACATTTGCCTGCTATTGTCATTTAGCATCTGAAATAACTTTACTCTCCAAGATATAAGGACAGATGGGCTCATATTCTTCACAAAAGTACCCGACTCACAAAACAGCCAGTTTGGTGTAGTTGTAGCGCAGACTCTAATCTGGGAGAACCAGGTTTGATTCCCCACTCCTCCACATGAAACCAGCTGGGTGACCTTGGGTCAATCACAGCTCTCTCAAAGCTGTTCTCTCAAGAGCAGTTCTTGAAAAAGCTCTCTCAGCCCCACCTACCTAACAGGGTGTCTGTTGTGGGGAGGGGAGGGAAAGGAGATTGTAAGCCACTCTGAGACAGCTTTGGGTAGTGAATGGTGGGGTATAAATCCAATCTCCTCCTCCTCTTCCACCTCCTCCTCCTTCTTTCTAGCTGTATCTGAAGTGAGCAGTGACTCACGAAAACTCATACCCTGCCACAAATTTTGTTAGTCTTTAAGGTGCTACTGGACTCTTGCTCTTTTCTAACCCTGAGAAAATTTACATTCTGCTAAATCAATGGGCCTAGAAAGGTTAACTCTGCTGTGAACTGCCACACTGTTGTGTTTCCAGCATGGCTATCCCTATGCTGGAAACAGAATGCTCCACTAGATGGCCTTTGGGCCGATTTACTTGGTTTTTTGCTTCATTTTCTGGGATTTCTTGCTATACTGCATTCTATTCCTCTTTAGTTACAGTGAACAAAAAGACTTTCTAACTTTAATTCTGGACTTGGGGCACATGGCTGATCTAAAAGGAAAATACTGGTGTTTCCTGGTGCAGGCATCTGGTTATTAATGTTAACAATGTATTAATTGGCAGAGTGTATAGACAATTTCAGTGCTCGGAAAGATTCGTTTTTGTGATTCAGTAGCAACATTTTTTTTGGGGGGAGAATGGCAACCCTTCTTGCTTGCCATACCGTTTCCACCAATAAAACTGCCAAAGAGCTTGCAGCCTCTCATGTAGATCAATTGCCCATGCTATTACTCTGCTTTTATCAGATTATGCAGTACAGGTGATAGGTAGGATATTGTTTCATGTCTACGCTTCATAAACAAAAATTTTAAAAAGACAGTGCAAGTTTGTAAGAGAAACCTTTTTAAATTAGTCAGTTCTTCAGTGAGAGTTGTATGACCATGTGGGGAAATGTATGCAATATGCACTACATGTATATTATGCACTGATGGACATACTTCTCCCGTCTGAGACTAGAGTCTTGTGACACCTTAAAGATTAATGACATTTTGTCCCACATGCTGCGGGAGACGGGCGCATCGGCGATCACACGGCCGCCCGTGCAGTGGATTTTCCGGTAGGTAGTAGTGCTTAGCAGGTTTATTTTAACTCCGCATTTTCAGCTGGAAGAGATGGATCGGAGACGGGTGCGTGCCGCTTCCCAGATGTTGTGGTGAGATCGCGCCCGCTTGATGCGCCCCCAATCCGTCCCTCTTGCGGATCTAATCTTCCCATGTGACCGGGGCCAAAGAGGCATGACCTTTATCTACACTCAGATGAAGCTAGCAGAAACCTCTCCAACCCATAGCCCAACCTGAACACAGTCTGAAGAGAGTCTAGAGTAGATGAGTTATTCAAGAAGACCTATAGTTGATCCACTATAAACTGTCCCATACCATTGTTGTAATGTTTTGGTTTGGTTTAAAATATTACATGTACAGTGTTAAAATAATCAGATAAATTCTATTACAGAATTCTAGAATACTCTTCCTCTCCCCAGTTTTAGTCCTAACACTTAGCCCTTATATTTCCCCTTTGCATTGATACCTGGAGATGTGAAAGTCACTTCCTTATCAGCACAATAATAGACAAGAGGGTCATGAAGATAATTGAGGAAGGGTAAAAGATTTTGTCTTTCCTCTCTCGGTCTAGGAAGGAAGGTCTTTTGAATCCTTGGAGGTTTTTTTTAAATGGGTTGCAATCTATAGACTGTATAACTTCCTCTCTACTTCTTTTCACAGAAAGGATATTTAATTAGATTTTATGCTTTTATTCCTGTTACCCTTTCCATACTGTTACATTATTCATATTAAGTATTGATATCATTTTCCACTGAAGCATATGAGGCTGTTTCCCACCCCCACCCCCAAGAATTCTACTGTTGCTACAGGGGGGAAAAAGAAAATGCTGCCAGCTATTTGGATCAAGCAAAGTGTGCTGGACAACTAAAGCTAATTGTACATTTTATAAATGTTATGGATTTTCAGAATCAGTTAAATAGTCACTAATCTTGAATCTGTGCCTTCATAGAAACTGTCCATAAATCCTCCAAATTAGGAAACCCTTCATTATTATTTGTATCTGTAATGCTCCTTCCTCTGAATGAGAGACCTCTCCAGTTATGTAATATTATTCAGTTCATTCACAACAGTTGACCGAAAACATATCATCAATGTATCTAATTCTCAGTGTGGCCCATCTGTGGATACTTAAATTGGGAGGTTGGAGCCATGGGCAAACATGACAGATTTACAAACCTGATCAAATCCCCAGATTTGCAGGGAAAAAACTGAGATCTAATCTCCCCTGCCAAAATAGTAGGGACATCACTTATAGTTTTAAGAAATGAACACCCTCAGTGGCAGTTGCTAGGTAAACTAAAACAGTATTGCTAGCCTTCAAGCTTTGGTTTCTGTCAGTAAAAGAAAGGGGGAGGGCTGGGCCCTTTCCATAGCTGCTTTGGCCTTTGGCCAGGCCAGTAATGGGCAATTTGATATCACTCAGCTTGCATGACTCATCCAGGACTGGCTACTTGCTACTGCTCAACAGCAGCCACCATAGCAAAGCCAGCGTGGTGCTGTAGTTAGAATTTCAGACTAAGATCTGAGAGTCAGGTTCAAATCACACTCTGCCACAGAAACTCACTAATCTTGGTTAGATTGCCAAACACCATTTAAGAACCACAAAGGATCAGGAGGAGTGTTGAAAGACCTGAGTCAGATTGAGGTGACAAGAGAAGAGGTCCTAAAACTGATAGACAACTTAAAAACTGATAAATCACTAGGCCCAGGTGGTATACATCCAAGAGTTCTGAAAGAACTTAAATGTGAACTTGTGGATCTCCTTACAAAAATAGGGCCTCGGCCACACGGGCAGGAAAATGCTGGGGGGGGGAGGCGTGGCTGTTTGCCCCGGAGCAATCTAACGTGTGACTGCACAATCAGGCTTCGGGTTGAGGTCCTGTTGAGCTCCCATGGTTAGGGGAGAGGTGCCGATCACACGAAACTGAAATGTGTGCATGCTTCGTTGGGTGCTTGTGCGCATCTGTGGATACTTGGAAAAAAAACCCTTTTTGCAAGGGGACATGGGCGAGCGCCGGAACTACCACCAGAAACGCGATCAGACGCCCGCCCTTGCCCCACGGTTTCCAGAAACTAGTACCTCCAAGGTACTAGTTTTTTACCCCGCATCTTCGGCAGGAAGCCTCGGGT
>NW_015176058.1:215449-215604 GCF_001447785.1 Gekko japonicus | reverse complement strand
TGTGACTGCAATAAAAAAGGCCAATGCTATGCTGGGGATTATTAGGAAGGGTATTGAAAACAGATCAGCCAATATCATAATGCCCCTATATAAATCGATGGTGCAACCTCATTTGGAATACTGTGTGCAGTTCTGGTCACCACACCTTAAAAAAG
>NW_015176058.1:202624-215122 GCF_001447785.1 Gekko japonicus | reverse complement strand
TGCAGGATGTAGGGCACGTTGGGGGTATGGCCCAGATTGTCTGGGGGAACCATATGCTGTACGTCCTGCGTCACCTCCCGTGACGCAGCTTCGGGGGCGGAGTTCCCCCCGGGGCCCGATTCTGCCACGGTGGAAATCGGGCCTCCAAAGCAGGGGGAAATCCGCCCCCTGGGGGCGCCCGCGGGGGTGGGGTTTCCCCCAGGCCCCGATTCCGCGGGAGCGGAAATCGGGCCTCCAAAGCAGGGGGAAATCCGCCCCTCGGGGGGATTTGGCAGCCCTAGTTAGGACAGATAAAAGGAAGTACTTCTTCACCCAAAGAGTGATTCACACATGGAATTCACTGCCAGAGGAGGTGGTGGTGGCTACAAGCATGGACGGCTTCAAAAGGGAATTAGATAAGCATATGGAGCAGAGGTCCATCAGTGGCTATTAGCCACAAGGTATAGATAGGGGCTCTGGGGCAAGTGATGCTCTGTCTTCTTGGTGCTTGGGGGGGGGGTCAACAGTGGGAGGGCTTCTAATGTCCTGGCCCCACTGGTGGACCTCTGATGCCACTGGTATTTCTGGCCACTGTGTGACACAGAGTGTTGGACTGGATGGGCCTTTGGCCTGATCCAACATTGGCATCTCTTATGTTCTTAAGACTGCCACATGTGGACAAATTTAAGTGGGGGTCAGTATAGCCAGGCAAGTCAAGTGATTCAATTTCATATGATGTTTGAGTTAGTTCTGGACACTGTAAGGAAAACCCATAGGGAATCTTTTCCTGGAGGACCATGGAAGTTCTCAGAAGTCCTGCACATTATCATTCAAATGCATTCATTATAATCTTTAACTTGTGCTATCCTCACTGCAATCCAAAAGGTTAAATCTTTTGCTGATGGAAGACTAAAGGTGGGAACCAAAGGTCGTCATCCACTGATCTCATAAAAGCAGGCCTTTGAACCCAGGTCCAAATCTACCCTCCTGTTCTCTTAAAATACAGGCAGAGTAGAAAACTACTGTAAGATATTGAGGATGAGGATAGGAAGAATCCAAATTGCTCAATGATTGGTTATTTTTATGTGCCATGTGCATTTGTTCCCATTTCAGTCCTCATTCTTATATCTGACCTTTCCTCCAAAGAATTCAGTGCTCCCCAGGAAGCCTCAGAATTTTTGTCCTTCATGCCTGCTTCTTAGCAGAATGGATGTTGGTTGAAAAGTATAAAGGAGAACTGGATAAACTCATGGAATTTATTATGAAGCCAAGAGGGTTCAATATATGTTGGCCTATATACCGAAATGTACATCTTACATAACATATTCATGCAGCAGGCTACAAATTACTTGGACCTTTTGGGCTCTTCTAGAATCCCCTGCCACAGAAGAAATGGAGTTTTCCAAAGCAGCAAGTAAACAAGCCTTGAAAAATCATAAGGCGTGAGAAATGTACATTTAAAAAAAACCTACTGGTAATTATTCTTTTATGTATTTGGAGTTGCTTTAGTCTTTCTGCAGGAACATTCTCACTCAGTAAATAAACCCTATTTATGTTCTTAAAGCATTTGGCACAACCATATAACTGTGTTTATATTCTGATAAATAGCTTGTTGCATTTAATGACTGGGTTGTTGCAGCTCTTAGTAAACTACTCTTTAATTTTTGGCAGAAAGCAATTTCGGAGGGGGGGACTATTGCTTATATATAGTGAGTAACCCCCCTCCTATTATGTAATCTATGAAACTAATTAACAAAGCAGCTTGGAGTTTAATGATAGGTTATTAAAAACCCTGAACACAACTATGAAATAAAAAGCTATCTAGAAATCCTTACCAAGGAATGACAAGATCTGAGGAACTTAGGGCTTTGTCTGCAACAACATCTCTCCCCTACCCCCAACTTCCTCTTCTTCTCTACCCTTCCATTTTGAACATGCTTCCAAATTGTTGTTTCTAGTGACATCTACTGGCAGTCATGTGCTGCTACTTTAAGACCTTCTTGAAAAGCAGCAAGAGGATGTTCATTATTCTAAAATTTGGGTCTGGCCAGGTTATAAAAACAGCATAGTAAAGGTGCTGTGTGTGTGTGTGTGTGAAAAACTGCCATGTTCAAATGCTCTACTACAAAAATGACCTTCCGCTTGTAGAAATCTAGTGCACCAAGGAAAAGGAGGATATCTCCTTAACAAAATTAAACAAAAGTCCAGTGTCACGTTAAAGACTGACAATACCTATTTTTACATGAGCTTTCATGAGTTATGCTCACTTCTTCAGATATGTGAAGATCAAACTGAGAATTTTACTTAAGGGGGAAGATAAAAGGGAGAGATGAGAAGTTAAGATAGAGACTGGATTCCTTCACAAATCTTCCAAGTGTGAATCTCTGTGGTGGAAAAAGAGATAGAAAGATGAATTGTGAAGGGAGTCATTAAATTTTAGAGTCTGAGCTCTCTGATTGTCTGAAACAGAATTGCCGTTACAAATAATGGATGATGAGAGAAGTCAGAGATATGAACAAATAAGGAAGGGGATAAGTTTAAGTTAAAAAATTACAGATACTGGTATAAAGTTATAGTCTGGTAAAACATGTAAAGAACAGCCAATCAATATTTCAGTGAAGTGGGTCCTGTGGAGCTATTAGATTGTAGTGATTAAGGAAAGCCAAGTCTCTATCTAAGTTGGGATGATATGTAGCGTTTAATTTCTTGATGTGTTCTAATTCAGTGACTTTCAGGACACTGCCCTGGAAGATCAAAATGTTCTTCCACTGGTTTCTGGAAGCTATGGGTTCTTACATCAGTTCTGTGTTTATTGATTCTCACATAGAGACAGGCATGTTTGTCTAATGTAAACAGTAGGAAGGCAATCCTGGCACATGATGGCATATATTAAATTGGTGAGCTCAGGATAGTATAGCTTGTGTCATTAGGTCCCATAACAGTATTACTCATGTGTATATAGGGACAAAAGTGAAATTTAGATCTGTTGCAGGGTTTGGTTTCTAGGTTTGTGTCCCTGGTTGGTGGTCAAAGGTTGTTGGTGAGAAGCCATTTTAAGTTAGGGGGCTGCCTATAAGCAAGGAATGTCCTGTCATCCAAGACCTATGAAAGAGAAACATCCCCATCCAGGAAGGGATGAAGGGTTGAAGTGATTTAAGTTGTGAGCTACAAGTCACAACCTGTGATGTTCATATGTTGCCTTCTTTGGTTCTGTCTTATAGCAGGCTGGTTATGACTTTGCTGATTGCTGTTTTATTGATATGCTTTTTGTAAATATCTCCCTAAGATACTAGATTTCTCTGGTCAAGGATGGGATTTTTCCTCCCTTAGTTCACACTATATAAATTTCCATTGCACTAGGTTTACAGGAGATCATTATTTTTCCCAGCCTACCTTCAGGTACATATCAAATCACCTGCCATATAACCATTTCTATTTATTTATTTATCACATTTATATTTATATCTATTTGAAAGATTATTAATGTTTTCTCACACTTGCAGTGCCTTAGAAACTCAGATTCAGGCCTGGATGGAGTAGACTAAGGACAGCTGTCTGAGGGCCAAAACTAGATGTGATGGCATCCTCAAGGCCACCACAAGGGCACCACTGCCATTTTAAAGTGATTTAACAATGCCCTGAGGGCCCAGTCCTGATTGGGCCCACAGCATGGCACTCATTCCTTCCTCCCAAATGCCGAAACCTTTATCAGGGGGTGCAACCATTTCAGCAGTTGATAAGGCTCATAAGGGGAAAACAAGAGTGTCTCAGCTGCCTCATTGCAGGCCGAATCAGGACTGGACCCTTCTGTCATTTTTAAATCACTTTAAGATGGTGGCAACATCCCCAAGGCAGCCATGTGGACCTCATCATGTCTAGTTTGGCCCTGAGCCTCCAGCATAGTGCTTTCCCCACATTAGCAAAAGAGATCCAGCTTAGAGCTGCTTGTTTCTACCTTACCCACATGATTCCTTCCTGTAGGAGCCAATACGGTGCCAGCAGGTTTTAGTGATTACCTGCAAGATATAAGTGCAAATCCCTGCTTGACCCCAAAATTGACAGGGTGAACTTGGTCTAGGCTGTTTTGCTTTGCATGGAAGTCCATCCTCCACCAAGCAATTGAGGCAAGCCTGAAGACAGCATCACAGGAGGAGGAAACAACCATGGCTTATGCCCAATACTGTTTCCCAGATCCAGGCAGCTTCTAGCTGGGTCCAAGGCAGGCCTCTAATGTGCCACCTGTACTACTGAGTCTCAGCTTCCTCCCCTTGTGTCTGGCCCATATCGTCATCGCTGCATGTGGGATTTTGGGCCAACAAGATTGCCTGCTCTCCAGTTAGGCACAATCCCTTAGCCTATCTCCCACATCTGTTCAGAGGATATAATGGCGGGGAATAGATCTAAGGGGAGAAGAAATAGATAAAACTGCAATATTTATATTAGTAGTTTGATAATCATGCTTATACTTCACTGTACAAATAGTTTCGAAAGAGTCTTAGAGCAGGAGTCATGCCAGTCACATAGTTAAGTAGAAGGGGAAAGTCAATCATTCACAGATGGCCAGGAGAGGTGTGTCATTTTAATCTTAAGCAGTGGAGACATAGGTGTTGAGAATCCATGTATCCAGTCATTCAGAAAGATGAGAATACAAAAATACAAAACCATTCCAAAGTTAATTTTTAAGAAGACTTTGCCAAGGAGGAGGATAAAGACCCCTTATATGGCTTTTAAAAATGGAACTAATTTCATATTGAAAGGCACTATATATTTATAAACTGCTATGGAATATTGCTTATAGCTAGTAGCTTCCCAGTTTTCATAGAGAGATATGAGTATTTTAACTGCTGGAATTTAGTTCTATAAAATGAAACCCAACAGTGAATGGAAAAGACAAAAAAAATGTACTTCCCCTAACTAGTTATGATTTCTCATTATACAAATGTGCCATGAAGAGTCATATTACTGCAGGGTTATTACACCCAATAACTAGTGACCCTTGGGTCACAAATTAAAATCAACCATATCTACAACTCCATTTAAATTATAATACCTCTTGTATTTCAGGGAGGAATCTCATCATGATGATCATAACTGCAAATTGCCATCCACACATACATCAGACAGTGGCTGAATTTATTGGAAATTTAAAGTTGCATTTACACCCCAATAGTAGAATATAACAGTGATTTTTTTTCCGAACACGTTTTGTAAGGCTATCATTTCAGCTCCTCTTCAACTTTGCTGAGGCAAAAAAATAAGATAATGAAATTAATATTCCTGATATATCTTATGACATTGCCCAGTTGTATGAATTTGCTACTGGTCCTTCTACAGCTCATTTCTTCAACTGGCATCTACAACAGATGGACATGCTAAGTCATTTGTTGGTATAAATGCTACAGTCTTCCTTTGATGCTACAATTCACTGGAGAGTTCCATCAGCTGAATATTTCATTTAACTAAAGACAAAAAATGTACAGAATTCGCTTGGTGCAAAATGTTGATCTTGCTCATTAATGAAATGGAGACCCTTGAAGGTATGTTTCCAGAAACTCAGAAGGCTTCATTAAAACCACAGTGGGTGTTGATCACATTGTGAACTATTTTTGCCTTTCACTTTAAAACATACAATGAATCCACCCCAGGAAGCCAACACTTGAACACCGAATACACTACTTCAGAAGACATAGAGAATAAATGATTTTTAAAAAGCTATTGAGATGAAGAGTTGTGCTGGAAACTTGTGGTATTCTACTCTATGAGTATGCTAAAACCATACTGAAAACTTTGCTAGTAAAGAATGCATAACATGAAGGAAAAACCTATTTGTCAACCGCTCTCATACAGTTTATTCCAAAATATTAAAATTCTTAAAGCTACAGTATTTGTATTATCACAATCATGAGCACAATAAGTGATCCATCTCAACAGCTTGGGCAGGGTGACAAGACTTTATACTAAAATGTTGCAAAAATAAAATTTGACAAAAAGATGCATACTATGTCCACTTTGTCTTTTGTTTGTCCAAAGAAAGCCCGTTCATCTGACAAATAGTGACCATGTAATTACATACCAGCCAGAGAAAGCACCTCTCCATATACTCTGACCTTATGAATTTAGGCATTTCATGGATGCGGCTAACCAAGTGGGTGGCTGCTCATAATTCATTTGTATTGGCAGATCTTCACATGGAGATCAAGGGCTCTTCATGGGAGAGGACAGCCCTGGATTAACCATTAAGCAAAACAAGCACATGCTTAGGGCACCAAGCGAACAGGGGCACCACAGAAGGTATTATGTTGTTTATTGCTGTTTAGTGTTATGTAATTTTTAAAGTTTATATTTAATATAGTTGTGGGGCCTGGAAGAAAACTGAATTTTTAATCTCTTATTTCACCTTGAGCACTTATTGAATCTTAATGGCTTGCCTTTTAAGCAGTGGAAAGGCTGAGGGGCACCATTGTTGGGCTGTGTTTAGGGCATCAGTTGGCCTTAATCTGGCCCTGGTGGTGGGCATATTAATATCCTGCCACTGCGGCTTTTTGTTTTGTGCATGCACCCAAGATCTATCATCCACAGAGTAATTCATGGCCACAGTCACAGGCTGTCATCCTCTAATCCCACAAAGACACCGAAGTTTCTGCCTACCATTTTGGGAATCTTTTTTTATTGGAGAGATGAACAAGCCTTTGTAGTGGGTTGTCAGGAACCCTGGAGTGAACATACATAATACTGTAGACAAGGAGTTTCTTGCATGTAAGAAAGATGGGTTTTGAAACAGAAACATTCTATTTTTAAAAATACACAGAAAACTCATTGTGGTTTGCAATAACTACCAATTGGAGCATCCTAAAGTCAAGCCACTTAGATATGCCATTACAGCCAGCTCTCAATTGCCCATCTCATCCCCCTCAGCTTTATGTCATACAGTCCGGCTGCTGTTGTTTTATTGTATCTCATACTTTTCAGCCTAGGGAAAACTGTTTTCAACTTCACAAACTCTGACATCAATCATAGGTATTTTACTTGTCACATCCACAGTTTTCTTATCAATCAGAAAAAGGACTTCTGCACAGAGCAAAATCATGATGATGGAGCTCCGTGGTACAACTCATACTTTGAATTTCCCAAGCACAACTCCTCATTGAAGTGAAAGATGGAGACAGCATCCTGCAGCTAGAGCACTGTCGTGTTTTTTTTCCAGGTCTTGTGGTCACAGTAAGGCAAAAAACCCTCCATCTTTCTTTGAAAGAAGCATCTTTTATTTTTATACATTTCCTAATATAATGCTCACCGAGGGTAATCACAGTAAAGTAAAATAGCAGCTTTTTTTCTGTAACAATCAGTCAAAGAGATTTTTCTCATTGTACTACCATCTTGGTACATGAGTTTGTGCTGTAGGGTTGAATTAAAGGGCATAACAGACAAAAAGTGAACTGTTGTACTTTGAACCACCATATATCACCTAATGCATACAATGCTCTTCTCAACTATCACTGTGGCACGTGAGTCTGTCTTTTGTATTGGCCCCTTGGGGCAGGAGTCTGACTTGCCCCTTGGCTTCCATGAGGAGATGAACAAGCCCTCACACAGAGAGGACTGGGAAGATTGGTTGCTGGGAGAGTGGCAGGCAGGGGCCCTGGGTTTGCAGGGAGAGAGCTCTTAGTCAAGTCATGTGTCCTTCATTTTGGCCCATGTCCTATTCCCCCAGTGGGGTCTGCTTTAGTCCAGGGCTATTGGGGGCTAGCAGAAAAGAAAGAGGAATCAGGTTGTGACTAAAGTTATGAAAAGGACAATGCTGGGAAGGGTCCTCCAGTAGTTCTTACACAGGCAAAGTACTAGTAAGAAGCAGAGGCTCTAGCCAGGGTCCATAGAAAGTTCAAAGGCAATGACAATGAGGCAGAGGGGAGAGAAGTAATTTCAGAAGTAAAAAGCTGTGAGTGGTCACCATGCAGATCCTCATTGTCTTGGGCTAAGGACAGCAGATGGTCCAGAGACATATCTAGGAGCCCTGTGCGCTCTGAGATGAAATCATAAGTGGCTGTATCATTTCAACCCTGAACAAAATACTTATAAAATGTCATAAATAGACCATATCATAGTAAAGTGTACCAAGTTACCCACCTGAGAATGAATGAGAAGGAGATGGTATGGTGGCCTACCACAAGTTTGCTATATTCCTGGGTCTGACCAGGAAAGGGGGTCTGTCACCTGGTGCCTGGTTGCCTCATAACACAGCCCAGATAATAATACCCTGGGCTAGGATTCCCTCCCAGCCCACTTTTGACCAATAGCAGGCTTCCCCTCACTTGTTTCTCCTCCCCCTCCCCCCTTTTTTCCAGTTCTCATTCTTCCTCTTGCCCATCTTTTCCTGGTTCATATTCTCCAATTCTCAGCCACCCCCAGCTTGTCTTCCCCTCCTTCCCCTGGCTACTTCTTTTTTTCTGGCTGCCTGATTGCAGACAGAGAGTCACCGGGTGTGTGTGTGTGTGTTTCCTTTCGGACAAGAAACACCAAAGACACACAAACACACACCACCTCTCAAGAGCACCTCTTGGCTGATTGTGGTGCAGTAGCTGCACATGGCCAGCCACCACTCTTGCATTTCAGAGCCTCTCTGGGGCTGGGCTGAGAGTGCAACCTGCTGTGTGCACAGGACAGTCAGCCAGGTCAAAGTGCCTCTTGGCTGGGCTGGCTGAGGTGGGCATGCTTGAGGAGTCTGAAGACAGTCAGAAGGCAAGTTAAAGGAGTACCTCAGCACCCACCTGCCAAAAAGCAGCAGCATAGCATTTTCTTTGCAGTTTGGACCACCAGTTGAGCTGGGCTTGGAAAATTCAAAGTGGGACAACTTAAAGTTTACAGTTTTTTCTCAGGTGGAAGAAAGCCCAAATAAGTGTCTTCTTCACAGTTTTTTTAAAAAATCTCCCCCCCTTCCCCCCCCCCCCCCCAGCCAGTAGAAGGATTCAGGACTGAACAGGAGGAAATGGGAGGGGAGGTCTCCCCCTCTATTCTTCCTCCCCCAGTTTTTCCTCCACATGTCCATCCTTCCCCCAAATAAACCCTCTCCAGCTCCCCTGTCACAATGACAGTAAATGAGGGAAGACGGAAGAAAAAGATTTGGGGGGGAGGGGTTGTGTGTTTTAAAAAACTTTATTTTGGATTTTAAAAATAAAAATGGGGAAATAGTCAAATGTGGGGTGCGGGATAACAGCCAGATGACAGTAATGCAGTTTGGGGTTAGGAATATGTGCAAGGTGAAAGTTCTAGGAGAAATGTAACATTTATGACAATATTTGATTAGTTCTGCTACTCTGCCCTTGGCCAGTCTGGAACAGAACTTGGGGCCTTCTTTTAGCCCTCTATTCTGCTGAGAGAGAGAGAGAGAGAGAGAGAGAGAGCACCTACCTCCCTTCTGCAGATTCTACCCCCTCTCTTTGCACAGCCTTTAATACCGCAGGGTTAGCTGTGTATGTTTGCTGGAGCAAATGTAAACAAAAATGACACAGCAGTCCAGTGACCGGCGTAGTATACTGGTTAGAGAGTGTTTCACTAAGATCTATAAGGGGCTGGCACTTCCCCTGAGCCTTAAGTGGGTGCCACCCAATTGTGCCTACTAGTAATTTGTTTTTCATAATTCTGAAGTTTTCACAGCCACTGACTGGAGCAACAGCTGGTGTCAGACACAGAAGGGCTGCCATAGCCAACAGCCCCTTGCTTGTAGCCAACAGAAGGATTCACCAGTAGTTATGTGTATGTATTTAAAAGTCTGGATTAAGAGAAGGAGGCACATTAGGACTGCCAGTTTACCCCTTCACAAGAAAAAATAGATCTAGCCTGTAGTAGTACAAGAGAGTTTCGTCAAGTGGCCCAAATAATGAAGGCAATTCATCTAACTGGCAACTCTGTGGCAACTGGCACTACTGAAGTATTTTAAACCAGTCTTTTGTTGCTATGGCTTTCAAGAATCAGCATGCACTTAAATAGTGCCAACTGTTGCCAGAGGCACTGCCTTTACTCTCAGGTAGCCCCCAATATCAGGAGCACCCCACTACCGATCTGAACCAAAGTCCTCAAAAGTCAAGCACTCTCAGCTTGAGCCATAGAGTCAGCCTACAAGCATTCTGCAAAAAGGGATTTCATATTCAGTTGGCAACAAGGCAACCATCAGATCAAACCTCTAGTCTTCTCCCCCACCCAGGAAGATATGCATATGAAACGATGGCAGTTCCACCAGGTAAAACATCTGCATTCAGCTATTCAGAGGCCACCTGGCGAATAGCCCTCTCATCTCCAGTACCTCACCCAACTCTTTTGACCCCTCAAATGGAAGAAAGAGTTCAGACAACCAAAGTTGGATGAAACTAAGGCCACTTTATTTAACATATTGAAAGTAATGGCAAGGGCAAATGTAAACAGTGGCACAATCAAGGCCTGGTGTCTCTTTGACCCCATCCTTACCATATAATAGGCAAGACATCAAGGCTCCGGGTTGGACCCAACTGTAAGTTGCTTGCAAACTCAGCCGAGCCAATGATTGGGATGCGCCTTGAGGAGCCCTCCAACACCACCGCATGGCCAGCACAGAGGCTCTGTTGTGGCTATCCCCAGAGGCAGTCTGCAAGCCTCATCCCTGTCCACATGGCCATGTGGTTGATCCTGCAGACCCCTGTACACCCCCACGGGGTTATTGATTGGTGCTTACATAGCTGAATGAACTATATCTAAACCGAATTCTGCCCTGATAAGTGACGATCTAACTTATGGCCCCATCCCAAGCTAATTCCTCAATCCACTGACTGCAGTGCAGGGTAGGCAAAAAAGACCCCTTCTCAATGGCCAATCAGAGAAGCGGTAAAAAATTCCTACCCGGCCCCCCAAAATGGGGCAACCAGCCTGTGCTTACACTACATACAGGGCGGGTGGGTGGGCCAAGCATGAGGCGAGCACTGAAGGAGGTAGAGCAGAGCCAGCTGTTAAAAGCGACACTGGCTCCACTCCCCCTTTTGGAGTCAAGGCTGCACTGCAGCCTTTCCTCCTTCCTCCTCATGAGGAGGCAAAGGCGGCCCCCAAGAGGCATGCCATTGGCTGCCTCCTGTGGAGCCGGATTGTGTGGTCCCGAATCTATGTGAGAATTCTTTATTCTTCCTTGCTCCATCCCTCAGGATACCAAGATAAACCAAACATTCAAATTATTAACAATTCTTCCTAATGCTAATCAGGGACCCATCTCCCATCTTTTGTCTGTTTCTGGGAACCTATTCAACTGCCTTGGCAGAACCATCAAGTGGACATACAATCCATTCAGCTAGCCCCAGTACAGTCATCCAGCACCTGGCTTAATCCCATTATAGCTATAGTTAATCTAGACTCTGACCCTCTGAGAGCTCATTGGTCACATTTAGGCCTTGCCCATCCTGATGACATGCACCTCTGGGACTCATAATTGACCCAGATAATCTATTGTTCCCACCTGAGACCAGTCCCCAAGGCTTTCCATTGGTCTGCATTGTTTTCCAATGTCTATATCCATCAGAGCACATGGTCTCAGACCATGTGCCTCTGCCCTGATGCCAACTGGCAGTATACACCTAAACCTGTGGGTTTGGGGCCATAATCCGTTCTTCATGGGCCTCTGCATGTCTGGACAGGTAGTAGCATCCCATAACTGACCCCTCTATTAGCTATCAATCACCTCTGCTTTCTTAGTTCTATATTGTGTGTGTGAATGCTTGATTTTATGTTTATATGTTTAAGAATCCTTCAGTAAAGAAATCACTGCTTTAGTAATCTTGCCTCTGCGTCTATTTCTGGGACTGGGAAATCAAACTCCCATATACAAGGTTCTGATCCTATATTTAACACCTATTACCATTTTATATTCATAATTCCCCACATTTGTTAATAAATTAAGGCAGTTTGGCTAACACAAGACTGAAGCATATGGGAATCCTTGATACCTAATACCAGACAGGTAGGGACATGCTTAATATTTAGTGGTGAAGAATGGACTCAGTACATGTTCAGAGAATCAATTTCCATTATTACTATTTCACATATTCAAAGTTCATACTTGTTTGTCTAAGTAAGCAACTATTAATATGACCAATTTGCATAATACTCAAATATTCATAATATTTGCATAATATTCAAATTGGGCCACCTGGATTTGAGGAACTGGAATATGGCACCCATGGCCTAATACAATACTCAATCCTCAAGTTAAAGCAGACCATAAAAACTTCTAAATAAGATGGAATCCCTCAGTTAAAAGCCTGAGTAAAAAGAAATGCTTTGGCTTGATACCTAAAGGACAGTAAGAAGGTACCAGGTGAGCCTTAGGGGGCATTCCAAAAGTAAGGAGCTATTACTGAAAAAACCCTATCATGAGTTGCCACACAGCTCACCTTTACAGGAAGGGGCAAAGAGAGAAGAAGAAGAAGAAGAAGAAGAAGAAGAAGAAGAAGAAGAAGAAGAAGAAGAAGAAGAAGAAGAAGAAGAAGAAGAAGAAGAAGAAGAAGA
>NW_015176058.1:179074-201743 GCF_001447785.1 Gekko japonicus | reverse complement strand
GGGAGTCATTACTGGCTAAATATCAGGAGAGACTTCCTAACTGTAAGAGTGGTTGAGCAGTGGAACAGACTGCCTCAGGAGATGGTGGATGCTCCTTTGCTGGACATTTTCAAGTGGAGGCTGGACAACCATCTTTCAGGTATGTAGTAGGGCTGTCTTTCAGCTATGCTCCTGCAGAGTGCAGGGGGTTGGACTAGATGACCTGCACGATCCCTTCCAACTCTAACATTCTATGATTCTATGATTCTAGGTGGGGCTGAGAGAGCTCTGACAGAAACTGCTCTTTTTCAAGAACAGCTGTGCCAGAACTATGGCTTGCCCAAGGTCATCCAGCAGGTCCAAGTGGAGGAATGGGGAATCAAACCCAGTTCTCCCAGATTAGAGTCCGCACACTTGGGAGTCTGCTGGCTTTGGGAGAATGATCTTAACTTCAGGCTAGACATGTTGGCAGGAAGTGGTCCTTCAAATATAGACAATTTTTGTTGAATTCACCCCCAAGTCTTTAGAAGCTGCCTGTTGGACCTCTGCTTCTATGGTACACAGGATTCTCCTTTTTCCATTGAATTTCTGCTGGCCAAGCTTCAAATAGTTATACTGTTGTCCCTAGTACAGTGTCTCAGTTGAAGAATTAGCTATATTGATTCACA
Organism: Gekko japonicus; assembly: GCF_001447785.1. Lineage (NCBI taxonomy): Eukaryota > Metazoa > Chordata > Lepidosauria > Squamata > Gekkonidae > Gekko > Gekko japonicus. The sequence continues at coordinate 201,096 of NW_015176058.1, read as the reverse complement.
AAGTTGACCATACTAATTTGTTTCTGCTTTGAATCTCATGCTCTCACACACATTTCCTAAGGATAATACATAATGAGCAATAAAAAGAGATCTGGTCTCCCTTCCAGAAGAGTATGATTGAACTAGAGTTGTTTTTAGGGCATCTGAATTTTCCATTAGTACCTGAGCTGATGAAAATTGCCCGAATATGCACTTCCTTTCGCTCACAACAAGAGTGCCTTCAGCCTTGATTGCGCCCTTAAAGTACACCACTGAGATATTTTGCTACATGCATAAAGGAACATGATGAAACAGCGTAAATCACAGACCTAGGGTGCTTATCCGAAAATCAGAGTGCTGGAAAAAGCAGCATATTCTCAGTGAAAGTGTCACTAAAACAGAGTTATGAGTACAGTCAAGTAAAATGCTTGATAATTGCTTATAATTTTCAGTGTTTGGAAAACAATTTCCTGGCCAGATGATTTTTCATTGTGCTAGATGGTTTCACTCTCTGCCAAGTGCTGTACATTTTCTTTAGTTTATGATTCAAGGTGTTAATCATAGTCACTCTTTCAAAATGATTACCTGGTAACATTAACATACAAATGTACAGTGATTATCTCTGCTGTTCAGAATTCTATGCATCCCCCAGAAGAAAGGGGAAATAAAAGAAATAAATCAGTCTCCTTCAGCTGGCAAGTTGCTGGGCTAACAGAAAAGAAAATGAACTTATCTTGAATTCTAAGGATAGAAAATTAAGTATTAATCAAGATGAAACTTCTGAAAGTTTTTATCAAACTTTGGAACATCAGCCTGGTAGCTCATGATACGGGGTTACGTCTGTATAGTCAAAGACAGTGTAACATCCTTAGCACTTCTTGGTTTTCTTCAGTGTTGTTGGTTTTAAACTAAAACATACTGTATCTGAGTGGATTTAAGAGATACAACTGTGTGTTATGTCCCATTAAGTGACTTCTGACTTTCAGAGACCCTATGGATTAATGACCACCAAAACATCCTAACATTAAAAGTTTTGCTTAAGTCTTCCAAACTGAAGACCACAGCTTCCTTTCAATCCATCTCATGTTCGGTCTTCCTCTTTTCTTAGTGCCTTCAACTTATCCTAGCATTATTGGTTTTTCCAGTGAGTACAATAGCCTCAGTTTAGCCATTTTAGCATCTACAGAGCATTTAGACTTGAAGTACAGTCTGTGGTGGCCAGTACTCCTCATTCCTTCCTGTGGCATGATCTTGGTGTATCCAGGGTCTATTCTCCCATTTCTACTCTCTGAATGGTGCTTGCAAAAGTATAAGTGACCAGATGTGAGCCAATATGAGAGCTGGCAATGCCAGTCATACCAGTAACAGTGCCAGTAACAGGCTGAGCCTGTTACTATTTATGCATAGATAGCACTTGGCAGTGTTTGTTGACATACAAACACATGTACAGAGAGATATATATGTCAACAAATCTATCTATATATCATCTACCTACCTACTTACCTACCTATCTGTCTGTTCCAGTATATACACACATGCACATGATCAAAAAGAAAAGTGCCCTGTCCCTTCAATACAGGCTCATGTGTAGAAGTGAATCACAGAAGCTTCTAATGGTATGGTGCTAAATAAGTTCTTACTAAGGATCTATTACAGGGACATATTTTTAACCAGGATCTACCCATACGTTAAGTCTGACATGCTAAGCACTACTATACCACAATCCCCTCCCTCCATTGAATACAAATACATGCAGGAATTTCTGGGTTTTAAAAGGTTGTGCAGCAGGTAGAAATTCAACAGGCAAAGCCAATAATAGGTTAAGTTTCCCCTGTAGTGCTGTTTGTAGTTTCTGAAAAGCAAAAACACTGAGTTCCTGATCATATCAAAATATGATCTCCATGGGATAAATAATAAAACGTAAATATATAGTTGTGTTGCAGATGTTTTGCCACAGCTGCTGGTTCAAATCAGTTTCTCTCAGACTATTGCAGCTTGTTCCCCCACTACCAGCTTTATTGAACCCTTGGAGGACATAACAGATCATCAACATCTGTGCTGAGATCTTTGCACATAGTATGCATAGAAAACTAGCAAGCCAGGGAAAAGACTAATCTGGAGCTCTTCTCCCTGACATCTAGTTTTCTCTGTGCATAATAGGGTTTTTTAATTTTATTTACTTACTTTTTATACCTAACATTTCTTTCAAATGAGAACCAAAGCAATTTACATTTTTCTGTACTCCTTCATTCATACAACAACCCTGTGAGGTAGGTTAGGCTGTGAATATATGATTGACCCAAGGTCACCCAACAAGTTTTCTAGTCTTATACTCTGACCACTCTCTCTACTTGTTGTTTCTTTTTGAATATGTAAATTTGCATAGTGTTGCAGTCTTGAAGTAATAGCAATAAAGCACCAGGTCTGTGCAAAAGATGGAAATGGAAGGCAGACAGGGATGTCCACATGCTGCCCTCTGAAGGGGTCACTGTCTTTTGTACCTTTCAGCCATTTCCCCCACCAAAACTCCCCAAGGTCTCTTTTTTACTTTTCTTTAGACTATTCAATCCTGCCACCATCTACCTGCACAATCAGCTAAAACCAACAGTCAATTGTCTGGCCATGAAAGTCTCTCCCTTTCCAGGTTTCTCCAGTCAAGGCAATAGGACTTCTCTAGATCAGATCAGACATTCAGCAGTCAAGCACAGTAGGTTCACCAGTCAAACATGTCCAGAGTTCATATCATCCCTAGTACAGATAAATATTAGAGCTTGGTTGGGTCACCTATCCATGTACTTAAACCGATGGATGGACCTGGATTGCTGCTTTCCTTGACATACATCACAATATATGCTTGCTACCTAGTAGAACTCTGTAAGAATCTGTAATGGAAGTCTCTGCAGTATAAATTTATTCCCGGTCTTTGCTTCCCAACAAAAAATGGCCATTGGGTGATGTTAACCAATGTGCTTACTGTTTCTCTGAAGCCTGCTCATTTACTCAAGGAACACTTTAGCTTTCAGATATCACTTTCAAAATGGTAAGAAACAATGCAGATCTTTCCATGTGGTAATAAGGCTTAGCAGGAGCTATTCTTTGTGGATTAGAAAGAGAAAGAATGAAAGTTAAAAAAATAACCCCAAACCCAACCCACCACACTGTTTCCATTTTACTTTCCCCCTTCCTCATTAAAATTATAAATATCTATGCTGGAAAGCAAGAAACAGCTCCTCTTATCAGACAGAAACCAGGATCACCTAAATTAAAGCTTAGTAAGTGTTATATAAAGCTTCCAATTTTAAAAATATTGATAGATATCATCAAAAGAAGCCCAACATTGAACAGGTTTTGCAATTTGTTTATAAAAGACATTTTTTCTTTTTCCTTCTACTGTTTGAAATAAACATTTTTCTCCTCTGGCACAACAGCTTTATTTCAAAACAGTTCATTTGTCACTTATTAAAACTATTTTGTCCTACTCCTGCAACCAGTAAGCACCAGTTAGTTGCAATCAGCATTAGCAAATTTGAAACACCATGAATGATAATATACCTCATGATTTGTTCTTTTCAACATTTAGGTGCTACATTTCTCTTTTTTATATATATAAATTTTTATTGATTTTCTAACTTTGTTGTTGTTGTTCAGTTGCACAGTCGAGTCCGACTCTTCGCGACCCCATGGACCAGCTCCCGCCAGGCCCTCCTGTCTTCCGCTGTCCTCTGAAGTTGGCTCAATTTCATGTTCGTTGCATCAATGACACTGTCCAACCATCTCATCCTTTGCCGTCCCCGTCTTCTTTGACCTTCAATCTTTCCCAGCATCAGGGTCTTCTCCAGTGAGTGCTCCCTTCTCATTTGGTGGCCAAAGTATTTGAGCTTCAGTTTCATTATCTGGCCTTCCAGGGAACAGTCAGGGTTGATTTCTTTTAGGATTGACTGATTTGATCTTCTTGCAGTCCAAGGGACTCTCAAGAGTCTTCTCCAGCACCATAGTTCAAAAGAATCTATTCTTCGGCGCTTGGCCTTCCTTATAGTCCAACTCTCGCAGCCATACATGACTACTGGGAATACCATTGCTTTGACCATGCGGACTTTTGTTGGCAGGGAGATGTCTCTACTTTTTATCATGCTGTTTAGGTTCGCCATCGCTTTCCTCCCAAGGAGCAGGCATCTTTTAATTTCATGGCTGCTGTCACAGTCTGTGGTGATCTGGGATCCCAGGAACGTGAAGTCTGTCACCACTTCCACGACTTCCCCTTCTATTTGCCAAGGAGTGATGGGGCCGGATGCCATGATCTTCGTTTTTTTTGATGTTGAGCTTCAAGCCCAGTTTTGCGCTCTTCTCTTTCACCCTGAGCAAGAGGCTCTTTAGGTCCTCTTCACTTTCTGCCATTAGAGTGGTATCATCTGCATATCTGAGGTTGTTGATCTTTTCCCCACTAAAACTACAAAGCTAAAACTACAAAAAAGAGTAACAAGGTAAGCTATTCATACGCTTTGGATATATGTCTACATCTTAGAAGTTACATTCAATTCTTTAAGTTGTAATAAAAGTATTCAAATTGAAAAAACATATAGGCATTTTTGGTATTAAGTCACATCTGGATAATACTATGAGTTCATTAAGTGCCAATATAGACAGTCTCAGATCTTCACTTAGATTTCTTCTGTTAAAGTATGGATTTATATTTGTTGTTACACCCACACAATGGACTGTGCATACACACACACTTAGGCTCAGAAAGCTGTATAAGTCACCTGTTGTGATACTACACATAGAAGGTGCCTGCATAAGCCTTACACGTGAATGAGGTTTCAGTTACACAGCTACCAGCCTAGTGAAGGTTGCACACATCTCCATATTGTCAGCAAAAACAACAACTTGAGAAGAAGCACCCCCATTGTTGAAATGTCTGCTGTCACATATGCTGTATCTCTGCTTTATTTTACATTGGCATTTTCTGCCAGATGAACCTTTTATGACCAGAGGAATGGCCAGCTTCATCTGCACTTCAAGGGAGCATCCTGAAGTCGAGTTTTCACACTTGCCCAGATGCCCTCCTTTGAGTTAGGTCTTAAGTTACAATGGCCCTGTCCACACAAGGGGTTTTGGGCTGGGAGTGGGCCGGAGCAAACGGGCACGATCCCACTGCAACATCTGGGCAGCGTTGCGCACCCGTCCCCGATCCGGCCCTTCCCCCGAAGAGACGCATAAAAAAATGAACCACCTACCGAGGTGGTTCATCCACGACGGCCGCATCAAGGCCGGCCGTGAGATCGCCGGCCCGTCTTTCTGCCGGCGCATCCCCGGCTCCTGCCTGAACTGCGGATGCTCAGACATGCGCAGTTCGGCAGTCTCCTGTTCCCCTCCGTCGCTTCCCCCAGCATCTGATCGTGCCGGGGAGGGAATGCGCCGCGGCTCAGGGGATCAATGTGATCCCGCCGCAGTGTGTTTCTTTTGGTGCGGCTTTCAAAAGCCGTGCTTCAGCCCATCCCCCCCCCATGTGGCAGGGGCCAATATTGCCCAACCCTCTAGGTTGCCACCCCTCACTACACGCAACCAATAGGATTAGTCTTGGGACGGACTAACAGGTAGGTGGGTCTACAGGTTGGCACAGTTGCCACCCACCCAAAGAACCACCTATAAAAGGTAAGAACTAGTCACCTGGCCCTTGTTAGCCACAATCCCCACAATACCTCCTGTCTGCTTTAACTCCCCTTCTGTCCAGCTTACTATACCCAAACCCTTACTCTGATCTCTTGGTCTGCAGTCAAGACACCCACACGTGCTGGCTGGTTCTAGCTGTGTGTTAAAGTTCCCTAGAATTCTATTTTCTTCCCATCCATTCTTCATTGGAACGCACACACTTCAGAACAGATAAGTATCACCCCTCATCACCCTACCTGCTAATGCAAATGTGCTTAAGTTTAATACTGTATTTCTAAGGAACTTGATTGAATGTGTGAGAGCATCAGTATCATTTGTTTGTGATTTATTTTCTTAAGTAAAAGACGGTTATTTTAAAAAAACCAGCCTCAACTCCTTTTACTGGCAACCCTTGGTGGGAACTGGACCTTGGTAGACACTGGCAAGAACCCATCTAAATTGCCAATTGCTGTAGATAAAGCAATTCAGCTAACAGTTCTTAGCTTTGCTTTTCTTCTTCTTTTGCCAGGGGAGATTTACTTTAAAGGTTTTAGGAGCAGCTACTCCTAGGTCACAATCAGAGTCAGAGTCGAAGATTCCACCCAAAGACATGGAAGTAGCTGTAGAAGATGAACTCTCCATATCAGATTTCTGTTGTTCGCTGTTTTTTTCTGTTGCCTTCCCTTTCTCTGCTCCATTTCTTTGTTTGGTTGGAGATTGTTGTTGTTTAAGAAAGAGTTCTGCTTTTAATAAAGAGTCAATCTTTTCCTTCTTCTCATTAAAGTTGAATATAAGACATTCTGGAAAAAATCCATCTTTATTGGACATTGTTCTTTTGAAGAAATGCTGTAATATTTTTGTATTGCTAATACATGTCACCAATGAGGGTCAAGATAGAGACAATCTGGAGTTGGGAACCCCTAAAGACCGAGAGGCAACTTGGGGCTTTCTGGGTTTGGCAGTTGTGTGGGAACTAGACAAAGTTAGACCTTATATGTGGGGGCAAGAGTTCACCCTCTTAACTGACCACACATCCATACAATGGCTGCAAACTATGAATAACCCCGACACCAAACTTCAAAGATGGTCTTGAAAGATGGAGGAGTTCAACATAAAAACATATTGCTAGACACAACAATGTGGTTGCAAATTTCCTTTCCAGGAAGGACATAGACTTCTTGCAGCCCTTCCACCCAAATGTCCTTAGCCTAGTCTGGGTTGAGGACTTTTGACAATTATTTTAAGCAATATGGAGATACTGTACCTGAAGAATTTTGAATGCTCTTGTGTATATATCTTCTCTCTCTTTTTCTCTCTCATTCACAACTATCTGGGGAAAATATTTGGAGGGGAGGGTTTATCACACATGGAAGAATAGAGGCAGGGACCTTCCTTCTCTCTGAGTATGTTTAATTCTTGGCCTAGAGAAATTCAGGAAGAAAATGTAGGTGGGGAGATTTACAAACAGAGAATATTCTATATAAATATTGGATTCCTACTTAATATTTGTTCTTACCTTATTAGAACTTTTCTCCCAAGCAAGAAAACCAGTTTAAAAGCTATGGGCAAAGTCTGTTCTTAGATCCAATTTGTTTTATTAATGCTGATTGTAATGTGTCCTGTGAGCAATCTTAACAGCTTTCCAGAGATTTAGCAATCATGTTCCTGCTAGTTACAAACAGGTGTTAAGACAGATCACCCAGAAGATTCAGTAGACTGAAGACAGCATTTGTGAGGTGGGAAAAAAAAAATCACAGCTGTTCCAATGTCATCTCTTCTTGCCCAGCAAAGCATCCTTTATGTGGGATATGGAAATAAATGTCAGTTCAGGTCACAGTAAGCTTCTCAGAAAAATAACCCTTTGCCAATATAATTGAAATTAAGCAGCAGCACTATTTGCACTGAAGTCCCAATCAGAACCAGGACCTCATGTGAAGAAATGCAATTTTCCTGGGAAGTTTGAGCTTAGCAAAGCCTCTCCCATGCGGTTTAAAAGTTTTTTTTTCTCCCCCTGGGCAGAGAACAGGTGTGTGGGGGTGGGACTTAGTGAAATTGCTTTCCAGCTTACCTTGATACAAATGCTAAATAGATCTAGCAGAAAAGATGATGGGTTGGTCAAGCTGTCCCCTTTCCCCAAGTAGGAAACAGGGAGTTATAGGTGTTAAATGCTAGAGAGTCTTCAGGAAGGAGATTCCTGGAGATCACCAGGAAAAGCCTCTTTGACCTGGCATGATCGGGTCAGGAGGTGAAGAAACAGATATGATAAAAACTCCTTACAGGAGGAGGAAGGTCTCTCTTTTCCTTGGGTGCTGAGTCCAGGAGTGGACACAGACTGCTCCACTAGGAAGGCAGCCATTGAATGTGTGCTCGCCTAAAGAGCTGGAGCAAGCCTTAAGGTAATGATTACTCTGTAGAGATTTAGAATTCCTAAGCTTAAAGCTTATATAATTTTTATTTCTTATATAATTAAGGGGTACAGAAACAAAGGAGGGAAAGGAGTAACAAAAAGTCATTAAGCATTATTCATTAAACTTACATTTTCCACTTACTGAGGACATGATTCTAATAAGAGTAATAGGTACATAGATCAGGAGTAGAGTATCATCTCAATTCACTTACATAAATTTCTCAAAGCATCAATATAATTTTAAAGCAAAGCAATTATTAAACAATTTAGACAATTTAATATGGTAATTTTAAAGTAGCATTTATCACTCTTTTTCTAGAAATAAAAAATTCTACATATTGCTTACTTAATATCATTTTAAGTTTTTAAAATAAAATAGATATATTACATATCCTGAGTATCAAAAAGGAATAATATACATTAATAATCAATATAATATAATAATTTCTCCCTGATTTTCAGGAGTTACCAGCTTTTTATCTCAGGTATTAGAAACTTATCTCAGGTATTAAATAAACTTATCATCAGTTACAAGCCATTACCATGAATAATATGCTTTCTATTTCTGCTGAAATTCTTTAATTGGTCTTTTATTTACTCGATTAATTAATTTTGCCATTACAACATATTCAGCTTGTTTATCAGACCAAGCTTCTTTCATTGGACAATCTTCTGTTTTCCAAATAGATGCAAACTGTCTTCATGCTGTAGTTAACATGCATCTGAGTAGATATTTTAATGTCTTTACCACATTATCTGGAATCATTCCCAATAGTATTCACTCTGGATTCAGTGGGAATTTAATTTTAAGATTTTTTTGGATCTCTGCATGAATTTCAACCCAATATTTCTTCTTTTTTTGCATGACCACCACATATGATAAAACATACCTTCCACTACTTTACATTTCTAGTAAGTCCCTTTGTAATTCTTATCCATTTTATGAGTATCCACAAGAGTATGGCAAGTGTGTAGATATGTGTAACTTCCTAAAGCTAAGGAACCTGTCCTATATTTTAACATCTGATAGGGCATGTATAGAGAGAGGGATAAAGGATTTCTGTCTTACCTATTTCTTTTCTATCCCTTGTTCAGACTGGTGCTATGCTAAAAGTATGCTTGTAAACATTTTCTCTTTAATAAATACTTTATAACTTTTGATGCTGGCAGTGGTTCTCTGTACCATATAGACATCCACTGTCTCAGACACATTATTTTAAAAAGAGCACCAGGGGGAAGGCAGGCAGTTGGCAAGTGGATATTCCTCCAGAATTGTGGAAGGCCATAAGCTAGCCTGTGGTGACCCAGCACTTGGCAGTAGGAGACACAGAAGCAAGGCCTTAGGACTTGGAAGCTGGGAATCCTGACCCTCCAAGTGGGCAATTCTGTACAAAGATCAGGTGGTGGCGGTGGGCTCCCGGAGAGAGAGAAAAGGCTCTCCAGGTGTTGAAAAAACCTTGGAAGGCAGGGCAGTATAGGGCCTGCAAGCCAGAGCAGGCCCTTTCCACCACACCTCATATGCCTGATACTTGCAGAAAAATACCTGTTTGGACCTCAGCTTCAGATCTGAGCATAGATTTGAACCCAAGTAAACTCCACAACCACTACAAAACATGTGCAGTGCAGAATGCCTGACACAGCATCTCAGTCACTAGATGTTTTCTATCAAGCCCTTTGCATGTGTGACAAGGAGAACCATGTATGGAAAATCAAAAACATTCTGTGCAAGGATTCTGGGATATATAATCCATTTCTGGCATGCAAAAATAAAGATCACAGACTTATTCACAGACATAAGAGGCAGAAATTAGAATCACACATGACTGCTTTAATCATACCAGATATATCTTATACCTAATAGTGAAGTGCAGGCTCATCTGCAGAAAAACCCATGGATCAAGTCCTTTTACACAGAAGGAATATTTTTCTACAAACTTGGGGAACCCACTGGTTGACATAAAAATCTTATAATTGGATGGAAATGGGGTGCATAAATTCCCCCTGAATAGAGGTGTGTTGTCTGTGCATGTGCAGGCAACACTTCCCTGGTGAAATACTGAGGGAAAGGTTGTAGCCAGGCAGCAGCACTTTAGCAGGGCAGGCTGGCTAGCTAGGTTCCAGCCTCTTGGGCTGCCCATTGAGATGGGGAGGATGGAAGAGCAGAGTGTCAGGGAGGAAAACAGGCCCACATTGCTGTAGGAAGGTGATAAGAAGTAACCACATGGCCAGGATAGGCGCCATTGTTGTTGCTCCAGACTTAATTCTGCCCCCCCCACCTGGCCACAACTCCTGGCATTGCTACTGCAGCTGGCACAATTCCCAGCATTGTAGCCATGATCTCCAGGCCTGGCATGGCTCTCCACCTCACAACTGCATCACCAGTGTTTCCTCCCTCAGGCCTGGTGCAACGCCTGTCATTGCTGCTATAGCTATCACAGCACCTAGCATCGCTGTCATGACCTCTCCACTGCCACTACTGCCCACAGGCCTGGCGCAGCTCTGAGTATCATTGTTGCAGCCCTGGGGTCTGGCACAGCTCTCTGCTGTCTGGCCCAGCCACAGCCAGAGATAAGCAAGGAGGCCAGCCCACCCTTCACTGGGATGCAGGGTGGAGCAGTCTGAGCACTGACAGTGGGGTGGGGGTGGGAAGGCAGAGCAGTGACAATGAGGAAGTAGAGTGGTTAGGATGTGTTAGTGGGAGAGTGGAAAGAAAGTCAGGAGGAGACAGTGCCAAAAATTGAGTGGGTGGGTAGGCATGAGGTTGGGGGATGGGGGGAGAGTGAAGGAAGGAAAGGCATAGGAAGGTGGCACTAAGGATAGGGGATGTTGTGTCCGCTGACCACCACCAGGGGGCCAGCGAATACACCAGAGCGTGACTCTGGGAGAACAATAGGGACTAGGCTCCTAGTCCCTACACTGGGGGGAACCAATGGAACCGTGGCGGGAGATTCAAACCCACCAACGGAACCCAGGGGTGTGTCCCCAGGAGTGTATATAGTTGGCCAGCCGGCCATTAGTGGTTGTTCTTGTTGTGTACCAATAAAGCGTGCAGTACACCATGCAGACTTGTGTCTTCCATCCATGCGGCTAACCCACTACACAATAGGGGGATGATTAGGCAGAGCAGTGAAGATGAAGATATGGACAGGGGAGGAAGAAAAGATATGGATAGGGGAGGAAGAAAAAGTTCTTTGTGGGCCCCTGTGAGTGTATAGTTCAAATAAATGTTGACAATGTTGAATACACTTTGTATTCTACTCTACAATGCATTACTATATTAGTGTATGATGAATACAGCACTCTATGGATGTCTGGGCTGTTTCTCTACCAAATGTATTGCTTCCAGGTCCTCTGTAAACCAAGATTTGCAGACTGAGCTGGTGCAACAGATGGGGCAAGAGGGTAAGGACCAACGGAGAGCCCACACAGCCTTTAATGGGAAATGTCACATGTAACTCTGGAATCTTATGAAAGGTTGAACATTTCAGCAAACAGTCTAGCAAAGCAAAAACATCCTTAGAAAAAAATTCAGCAAAGCATAGACTTGAGGGCCAAACAGGATGTGAGTGAAATGTCACTGTGTGTATCGCCTCCCCAATCTTACTTTGCAATCAAGAACAGGGAATTTCAGCTTAGAAGAATTTCACAGATAGGGCACTGATATTACAAAAGCAAGCAGCCCTCACTTTGCAGGATAAGTTATTTCAGATTAACTTCTTTGAAAAGTCCTTCCAAACAGGACTGCCTTATAGGACTTTCTAAAGACCAGTAAGGTAGATGATTTTCTGACCTCTGTGAACAGGTCCAGTGCAGCCCTAGAGCCCTGAAACATCAAAAGGCCAGTAACAGGCATTGTGAAGAGTGTAGGCTGGGCATGGATTTACATAGAAAAAGAAGGACCTTTCAAAAGCACCAAAAGACCTTTTTTTAAAAGTTTGGACTGACTTCGGGAGGGATTTTGTTAACCATAGAAGAAGCCTGGTATTGTAGTGGTCAGGCAAAGACCTAAGGAATGATGACATGACAGCTAGTTCTTTTTTTCTTATCATGGCAACTGGCATTCAAAGCCAGACTACCTCTGAGCATGGAAGTTCTACCTAAATATCATGGCTAATAGCCCATGTATTTTCTATTAATGCATCTAATCCTTTTTAGTACTTTAAAAAAAGCTTTCAGATCTACTGGTCATCACCATATTACTCTGCTAGCTGTTAGTGGTCACTGCTGGTTGTTATAAAAAGACTTTTAGCTGGGCTGGGACTTTTAGGTTCCAGCAAAAGAACTACCCTGTCAACATTTCCATGTTGGTTTCTGTTGGAATATGTGCAAGTGTTCCCACGTCAGTCATAAAACGGTTAATCTGTTGTTTGTGCTTTCAAATAGTAGTTAGTTAGCACTGACCAATTACAGTGTAGAAGTTCCTACTAGAGAAGGAGGGGGTAATAGTATTAATGAAGTGGTCTGAAATTCTCTATTAGTTAAACAGTTCTGTTGGGGGTACTGCATGATTTTAGTCACATGGGGAAGTTTTTTGGGGGTGTTCCTGCCTTTCAAAAGCACCAAAAGACCTTTTTTTTAAAGTTTGGACTGACTTCGGGTTAGATCAGGAGAAGCCAGTTAGACTGTTTACTGATTATTATTTTTCATCCTAATGTAACCCTACCCTTTAGTAAAATCTTGTCTTTATTACTAAACACACATGACTGTGCTGCTTTTATTCCACTGTGTTATGGGCACTCTGCTAATTTTCTTTACAGTTTCTTGTCATTCTTATACCAAACAAAAACTCAGTACACAGGAAAATCTGTCCCAAGTCCTGCACTTTGAGAGATACCTTAAGATCTCTGAAGTTAAATTTTTTTTAAAATCCCATTAGAGGATAAGTTCTATCATCTTTGATATATCTTTGTTGCTGCTGGCAGTCCTGCAGTTTTCTATTGTCAGAACAAGCAAAGGTTTTGTGAGCCTCTCTTCCGTTGAATGCATCCACAGGAAGCCTATTCTATCATGGTTAAGATGTACTGATAGGAACCTCCGGGAGACAAAATATTACATTTCCTCCTTTCTAATGTGTCCATAGCTATCTCCTTTTCATTCTCTTCCCTTTTAAGGAAATGCTGCTGTTTTTTGTCTCTTTCTCCATTATGAAACCTCAACAAGTTTAATTGTGGCTGGGCAATGACAATTGCTTCCCAAGTAGTCTTGATATTTTAAAAAAACCCATTATTGCAAGGAAAGTTTGCATGACTCCTTTTTTGTTACTGTCCATTTTGATTTGAATCTCTTTTATTCAGGAAGTATAGCATAAAAAGAAATGTGATTAAAACAGGGTGGGTAGGAAAAGAGATACAGAGTAATGTGACATTCCAAATTAAGCTTCAGACTTCTAAAATGCTATAATGAGAGCTGGGATTCTGATCACTGTTGCTCCGCCATTCCTAGATGACAAAAGGAGTAATAATGTTTCTTAATAACTGTGAATATTTCCTCCATGGACTTTAATGGCTCTGAGCTTAGAAGAGATGTCCACCCCCTCTTGGCTGATGGGAGTAGTCAGGGGTAGGTGGGAGTGGGAAAAAAGAGCAGTTGAGACTATACAAGAGACAAAGAGAGCGCCAGACGCCGACCTTTGGTGTGCACAATCTCTCTCTCTCTCTCAGCTGTGGTAGTGATCTACCTGTACATATATGAGCTTTGGAAATCCCTTTGGAACTCCATTTGGAACTCCTTTCCCAGGGAGATCTGTCTCTCTCCCTATATTGTTGTCATCTGCAAGTGGGTGAAGATTTTTTGTTTTGTCTTGTATACCCCACCCCCCCAGTAACCCTTATTGGTCCTCCTCCCTGGTTGTGTTGTTAGGTGTTTTTGTGTGCCTATAAGTTTGTACTGAATTGTTTATATATGCCTCATTTTAAATGCTGCTTTAATATTTTAAATGTTTTAACATTTTGATGCACACTGGGTTGAGGACCCTGTTTGTTTGAGTGGAAAGATGACATGTAAATGTTTATTAAATGTTTTAACATTTTGATGCACACTGGGCTGAGGATCCTGTTTGGGTGGAAAGCTGACATGTAAATGTTTATAGTCAATAAATAAAGCTAATACTACCAAATGCCCTAAGTCTCCAGTGCTCTGTATTCTAAAGGAAACCAACCCAGGTGTGGCGAGCTGGAAAGTCCTATGGGCCCAGTTGGTGGTGGGCAGAAGAAAGAATGCTTGGGCTGGTGTTGTTCGGCTGCCACCGGGGGAGGGACAGGACCAACCCCCCCCCAGGAACTTTAAAAGATGATAAGGCTAAGGACAAAGGAAGGTCTACAAGAGGGGATTGGAGCAGCAAGGAGCCAGGGGCTGCCAAGGAAGCAATGGGGCTGGCAGGGACAGCACTTACCCATGAGAAAGCAGGAGTCAGACAGAGCTCTTTGAAAATTCCAGGGACCAGAGAGGCTGTGGAAAAAAGCAAGTACAAAGGGGGTAGCTGCTTGGAACTTCCTTAGCAGCTTTCTGACATGACACTGGTGGAGGCAAAAGGCATACTGATGGCAAGGGAGGAGCACAAGGAAGATGCACAAGGAGCATGTCAGAGAAGTGCTGCAGGGAATCACTCCCTTGGACAGAGGGTGGCACAGGGACGCCACAGACCATTCGTTAACAGTAGGGAGACTGCTGGATGGGAAACAAGGGCCTCTAAAGTTGAAAGCCCAAACCCACAAGTCATTGCAAGGGGGCATAAAAATCAGGTAATTCTGGGAAATGTTGGGTGTTCTGTCATGAGTGAAGGGGTTGGAGGTGGGGTTTCGATGAGCCGATGGTGGCTGTGTCACCTGGGATCTCCCAGGGAGGCGGCTCACAAACCAGCAGTTAAAGAGAGGGTGAGAATGTCTGCACCCCCCGGGGACCTTTGCAAAGGGTCTCCAGTCATGGAGCGATGAGGGTCGCCTCTTTCCCAGCACACTGTTGGGAAATTGAGGCGTCCATTTACTCCGACGGTCTCTCTGCTATGTTCCGGCAAGGACTAAGCTACATTCACCCCATCAAGCGAGTGGAGGTCGAGCAGCAAATAAGCATATCTGTCAGCAAGATCTACTTGATCTACATATGAAGAGTGAGTACAGTTGAAAGGAAACAACAAAGCGAAAGCACCCCAGGGAAAAGCGAGGGGGGAGAGGAGACTCTCCTCCGCTAAGAACTGTTTATAAGCAGTACAGAGCTAGAAGAAAGGGGGGGCATGTCTAAAAGTGGCAATGGACTATACGGAGAGATTCCAGGAGGCAGTTAAGCGTTGAAGCAAGTTTTCAGGACTTTGGCAAACTTTGTAAAAGTAAACATCCTTAAAAATGGTGACGGACAATGTAGTAAGAACAACAAGCAATATCCAAGCTTTCTCCAGGAAGTGGAAGAGCTGCTGGTTAACCATCTGACTGGAAGTATCCTCTATGGTTATATACTGTTTAAGTCTGCTGGGCAATAAGGTGATGAGACTCTCTTCAAGTCGGGCAGTGAAAAGCAAATTGGAACGACCCCTATGATCGAAGGCAAGAATTTAAGTGGAACAGTCCTGGAAAAAGGAGAAGGGACTTTGTTTTGAGATGGCCAGTTCCTGATACAGCAAGATGGTGCCACAGGGAAGAAGAAAGAGGAAAACAGCAATGGAAGAGAAAATGAAATTGTGTAATATCTACTGAGGGAGACTTATTGTTAATTTGCTTTTAATGGTGGAGGGAAAAATAATGGTTAAATGAGATGCCATTGTTCTCTGTAATTTGTGTCTAAGTTAAATAGCGATTCTCCTGGACTACTCTTCATATAATCAGATTTGTTGGGATGTTTTTACAAGCTATGATGATGATTGATCACTCTCAATGTTAAAGAAAGCTTTTTATTATTGTTAAGCGATTTTTTTACAAGTTGTATGTGACCTCCAACCCTTGGGCTTTTAGTGGGTTTTCTTTTCTTTCTCCTATAGTGTGTAGATTCCCTCCCTAATTTCGTTGTAGTTTTTAGTAAATGCAAATAAAAAATCCCCTATGGGGGGCCATAAAAAAAGATTGAAGGGGTTGATAAGGGGGCCAGGGACTTTGTTAAAGGTTTTGTGTGGAATGGCAGTCTCTGCCTAAATATATGTGAAGCAAGAGGCTAATGAAGAGCTACAGAGGGTCTCCTAAGCAATTCAATAGGAGAATCCTGGTCTTGGGAATGGTGACACCAAATAAAGTACTATCCCTGGAAATTCTTATCATCCCGAAAGTGAGGTGCATGTAATATTACTGCCAGAAGATGTCCAGAATGATCAAGGAGGCCAGAGCACTTTTCCTACAAGGCAGTAGATGCATATGTTCACTCCCCATTCATGACTTTCCATTGTAAACTAATATGTGTCCTTCCCCGGGTATCCAGCTTTCCTCTTTGGTGCATAAAGGAAAGAATGGCAATGAACTAATTAGGGTAATGAGTGCACACTTTCACTGTGGAAAGGAGAAGAGCATTCCTAATACTTGCTGAAGTAAAAGCAATGTCTTCTGATTTAGTGGAACAGAGGTAAAAATCTGATCAGCAGTAAAGCAAAATCCTTCAGTCTTCAGTCTGCCTGTGAAGATGATGTGATAGCTCAGCATGCATACAGTTAATTCTGAGTATAAGAAATCAGAAAGTCCACAAAATCAGAAAGTCCACAAATTTAAAAAAAAGTGATAACTATATTGTGGGTGGCAATTTAGCACTGCCTTGGTTATTGTATTTTTTCCACATTTTAAAAGAGATGTTTTTTGCATTTTACTACTAGGTATAATCGGGAACTGCGGTGGCTCAAGTGGTTAAGACGCTGAACTGCAGGCTGTGGAAGGTCAGTAGTTCAGCAGTTCGAGACCCGAGTGTGCTGCATGACGGAGTGAGCTCCCGTCTCTAGTTCCAGCTCCTGCCAACCTAGCAGTTCGAAAGCAAGAAATTGCAAGTAGATAAATAGGTACCACTTCAGTGGGAAGGTAACAGCGCTCCGTGCGCCTTGGTGTTTAGTCATGCCAGCCACATGACCACGGAAACATCTTCGGACAGCGCTGGCTCTTCGGCTTTGAAACGGAGATGAGCACCGCAACCCTAGAGTCAGACTCGACTGGCTTTCGAGCAAGGGAACCTTTACCTTTACTTACTAGGTATAATGCAAACATAGGTAATGCCATTCTGGTGGAATGCCCTGTGTATATTTTATCATGATTTTGCCAATGGGCTATGCACATTACATTAAAATTTTGCTGGAGGAAGGTTGTCTAATGCCTTCAGTGTTCAGTTGGGACAATAAAGACTACAGCCCTGAATACAGTAAGGCTAGTTCCATCCCATTGGAATCAACCTGTGTGCAGGACTGTAGCTTATTAGGGAATTACTGTATCCTCCATCTTCATCTACATGATGTGGATTTTATTGCTCTGGATGCCAGCTGCTATTGTGTACTAGATTTGTACCTAATGCTGCATCACATCTTTCAATTGTACTTTTTTCCCCTCTCAAAATACCAGCATCTTGTTTAGTTCCAGATCTGACAATTATTATATACTGTGCTTTGACACTCTGAAAATGTTGGTATTTGGGCTCTAGGTGTGTGTATCAAATATAGAGATTTGTGGTGTCTGAAATGGCAGCAAGAAAATACAGAATTCAGAGTGGTGACATATTATCAAAATGGTAGCACACTAATGTTTTGCCAGCTGCTAAGCTCTGTGTAATGAAACTGTCTGGTTTTCACTGGATGTTTAAGCTTTCATGACCACTTTTCCTCATGCAACTTAAAACCAGCATAGATGTTTCCCCATGTGATATAAAACTGAGCTGATATATATGTCCAGGGGTCATTTCGTAGAAAAAGAGCTAGGGGGACTCATTAGCATAACTCATTAGCATATGCGACACCCCCTAACATCACCGGAAGTGTGTCCTCCCCACAGCCGGCGGTGACCTCCAGCGGGCACCAGCAGGGAGCTCCAGGCCCCGCCCTCCCGCACCTCACCCGGGGGATGGCGTCCCCCCGCGTCCCCCCCCAAATGACCCCTGTATATGTCTCCCTAGGATTGTGTCACTACGTCCTCTTGGAGCTATAGTTCAGAACAAGTCTTACAGCATGATTGCCTTTCCTTTCCTTTAATGATATTATTCTTTTGGCCACAGCTTTAAGCCTGATCACACAGAGGGGGGGGGGGAAGCTCACTCCAGTCACAGAAGTTTTTAAATTTTATGCTGGGTTGCTAAAAGGTTGGATGTCAGCAACCTGGTTATATATGGGTCTTTATCTTATAAAAGAAAAGAAAGGCTCTGATTAATATTTGTGAGCTCATTCTTCTCAAGTACTGGGGTAATCCATCTGTGGTCAGGCATGCAGTCTTATCCACTGTTGCCCCACCTCTAATTAATCCAGGGCATTTTGTAACAGAGAATACTGATCACACTCACCCCTTTTAGCACTCTTCAAAGCACTTTTACCCTGTCCTTGATTGATCAAACACAGCAGCCAGGGAGTATTGCTGTCAGCCATTTTTTGAAAAAAAAACAGTTTGTCCTTTGAGCATGCTCACAAGCACTGATGAGCCTGCTGGGATATGTAGTTCACTGCCATCCTTCATCTCTAAAAATTTCAATTAACCCCTTCCCCAAAGCACAGAAGAAAGCTGAAGTACGGGAGCATCTTTCTTTGAAAGTTTATATAAAGAAAAGAAAATTTTACAAAGCCCCTGTGGGAGAGGGAGACAGAGAGAGGGGTGCTGCTGGGATATGTAGTTCACTGCCATCCTTCATCTCTAAAAATTTCAATTAACCCCTTCCCCAAAGCACAGAAGAAAGCTGAAGTACGGGAGCATCTTTCTTTGAAAGTTTATATAAAGAAAAGAAAATTTTACAAAGCCCCTGTGGGAGAGGGAGACAGAGAGAGGGGTGCTAATAGGCAGTTATGTGCACATCACTAACTAGTAAAAAAATGGTGGCTGGAAAACAAGAGACCAGTTAGACCTGCCTGATGGCTTGGGTGTGCAACATCAGACAACAGGAAATCCATTTTGGAACCAGCTTGGACCAACAGGACTGGGCTTTCACAGGTATAAAAAAACACACAGTAAAGGGGGGAATGGGACACAGATGACTGTTGCATGACAGACAGATGTTGCTGTTTGATCATGCATTTTAAATCCGTACGGGAAAAGCAACGGATCAAACTGCACATCTGATCACATCCTCTCTCTCCTCACTGAATTGGGGACATTCAATAACTAGATGAGCCGAGATACCTATCTTCCCTGTACTGCAGAAACATCAGCATTCTGAAAAGAGAACTCCCAAAAAGTGGCCTTTTATTTCTGGGGTTAGACACAGCATAATTGGAATATTTTGACCACAGCTAAAATGTTAATTGGCAAATATTAGCAACTTGCCTACATACCTCCCTTTAAGAAAGGTTAATTAAAGTATGCAACACAGCTGAAATGGCCAAATTTACTAGAGTGAGGTATAATGGGAGACAACAGAAGCCTTGCAGAATACATGTGTTAATTTCATGAGTATTTGCAGTATGAATATCTAGAGATGTCTTTTGTTTAAATATATGATTTTTATGGTTTTGTTACTTCTTAATGAATAACAAGTAAAACAAAACCCATTTCCAGTGACTGCTTAATAACATATCCTTGAAGAAAGGCATGTTTCATAAATTGCAGGGATTTCATTATAATGGTGACTTACTATAAACATGTAACAAAACTCTTATTCCCCTGTTTTTTCATATTTTCACTTTTTAATTCTCATTCTACAGCATGCATATATTCCCATGATTAACAAGAAGCTCTATGACTCTCAATGTATTGTTTTATGGCTATGATTAGCTAATGACAGGAAACTCATGTTTTAAACCAAATAGAAAGTGATTTTGTAGGTCTCACAGCTGCAGAACTGGCACAGATGTCTCTAAAGTGGGCTTGCAAAGAGGGTTTTTTGGTAATAATAATTGATAGTTCCTCTGCTTCCTTCAACATTGAACACATTGGTAGCTGCTCCACTAATTTGGGTACTGTGCTGGCGGAGACATGTCAGCAAAAGTCTTTCCATTTGTCCAGCTCTGCAGTTGAATTATGAGACCTCAGAAATTGTCTATGGTCTAGAGGGAGACATTGTGCTTGAGTTTCATTTGTAGTTATTGAAGGCAGGTTTGCAAAATGTAATAAGTGTCTAGAGAGACGTTTTTTGGCTGTAGATTGAAGAACCGAGACAAACTATAGGTTCTGTGCTAGGGAGGATGGAGTCATTTTCAACATAAATGAAATGCACCACAGTGAAGAGCTGTGGAAAATATGCTGAAGTAATTGCTTTCAAACTGTATAGGGGATATTTCCACTCACTGACTTCTGTTCCTTGTAGTAATTTAGGCAGAGCCCAGAATTTTTTTCTTCCTATCATGTAATCTTGAGGAAAACTTACCTATTTTGTGAACATCAGTGTATAAGGTTTTGTTGTGGAGTAGGGGGTACTGAGATAAGAAGAGGGTGGATTTTAAACCTCTGCTGAGCTCTGGTGGTTTTGTGACGCTACCTTCCCTCATCTGTAAAATGAAAGCAAGAGAAATCTACTTTACAATCATTAACCATGATCAGGAATAATTAAAAGTATAAAGTGTTATGCCAACTGCTTTATTTACAGCAGAGGCTAACTAAATTTAACGTGAGTCCTGGCCAACTTTTACGGAGGTCGTGTCTGAACCCAGAGGCGAGATGGGTGTTTTTCCAAAACAAATAATATTTTTAGTAAGCAATATTAATGTCACATACACACAAAATAATCAGTCTTACTTTCACGTACACTCAAAGTTCCTTTAGGATTATAGAAAGATATCAAAATAGTTTCTTTTACTTTAGGAGGTAGGCAGGAAAATCGGTTCATACTTGCTTGTTTCTAGAAGTTTTGTCTGTTGCAATGAAAAATAAAGGGACAGAGAATAATGTCTAGAAGTTTATCTAAATCACACTGCTCCAGAACCAGCCGGTCAAGTGTGTGTGTGTGTGTGTGTGTGTGTGTATCTCTTTGGCTGCCGTCCAAAGAGATCCATAATAGACAGAAAGGATTGTTGCATAGCAAGAAAGGAATTCAAAGTATCAAGGAGTTGATGAGAGACGGCACATCGACGAGCGGGTGGGAGCCTTGAGTGCTCCGTCCCCGCTTGAACCTCTTTCGTCTCGTTCGAGCCTCCCATTTTCGATGGGAGAGCCCGACTAGCACCCTAGGAGTGGGAGCTGGAGTAGGGGGCATCTTTCTGGCCCTCCCCCTGCAATTGGCAGGGCGGGGGAGGTGCCCAGAACAGCCCTGAAACTGAGACGATTGCAAGGAGGACCATGGCTCCCATGTTCCACGAGATGCAGCCAGCTGTTTTGTTTTTATCTTAACTATATGGATAAGCGGCAGCAGTAACATAAGAACTGAAGTAAAGTGAGTACGGCTACAAGTCTATTGTTGTTTTAAGATAACCCCAGGGCATTTGCCCAGAACAGAGGAGAGAAGCGGCCAAGGAAATTAACTACGGGCTGAATAGCGGACGTTTTTTTCTTTGATGGGGAGAGGAAAACATATGTGGGCAAGGACTAATATGTATTTAGTAGAAAAGCGATTTGTTTGAAGTGAACTGACTTTTTTTGGCGGAATAAATAAAAAGAAGTATCTGAGTAAAAATGGCGTCTTTAAAGAGTAACTACGGGGAGGAGAAAGATGAAGACGCAGAAGGAGGAAAGTTTGCAGGGAAGCAGTTCTGGGAAACATTAGAGAAAAGGATTTGTGAAGAAATACGGAGGGGGATGGAACAAGCGTTTGACAATATACTAGAAAAGCTATCGAGTCTACATCTGAGCATTGAAAATGAAGAAGATTTGATAAGCGACGGACAGAATAGGGAGAAAGAACGGGAGACATGCAAGGGAAATGCGATACAAGAGACTTCACAACCAGCGATGGCAAAGGTGCAAAAGAA